>NC_143517.1:57546740-57698210 GCF_031878675.1 Megascapheus bottae
CTTTACCCACAAGAAAGCCTGGAGAGGCTAATGAAAAGACAACTGGAGTGAAGCTCCCCTCAGCTTTGCAGTAATTCCATCTTACCATAAAGTAGAGTAAGACTTTGTGTCAATTTTCTGCATGAGAGCAAAGGGTAAAAAGCTCACACAGAAGGTACAGCATGAAGCTAGAAATGCAATTCAGTCCCATAAATGCTGAGATTCTGCTAGGTACCAAAGTTATGCACAGAATTGTGTCCTCTTGAATTTCTCTCTGGAAGCTCTCATGTCCCCGTATGACTGGATTTGGAGATGAGAATGATATGGAGATAATAAAAGTTGAATGAGGCCATAACTATGGTGCCTTACTTCTGTAGGGATGACATCCTTATAAGAAGTTATTCTTCTCATCCCGTGGAGTTAGTGGCTTCTTGCTTTTTCTGGGGAGTTAATTTCTGAGTTCCTTCTCACTTGGTTTACCAGACTCTTTCATTCCTTGTATAATCCATCCTATGCAGTGAATTTCTTCTGTTGAAAATATTTTAAATATTTTCTGTTACTTGGCTAAACCTAATGAAGTTTATTTTACAATCTAATATTTTTGTCTTTTTTTTCCTTTTCTTTTCCTTTTCTTTTTTTATTGGGAGTACCAGAGTTTAAACACAGGGTCTTAGGTTTGCTCAACTTGCTTGCTCCATGACATGAGCCATGATTCTCACCTAGCCTTTTGATGATTATTTTGGATGGAGTTTCTCAGGCTTTTCTCCTTGGGCTGGATTTGAAGCACAATCGTTTGGATTGTTATCCTAGCTCCTGAGTAGCTAGGATTACAAATATAAGCCACCAGAGCCCAGCTCCCAGTGTAATTTCTGAGGGGCATAGTGTAATTCCAGAGACCCTATAAAACATACAAACAATGCTTAGTTTATTCTCGCTGCCTTGATGTGCACACACACACAAAAAAAACCTTTCTTCTCCTAGGAGTTCAGTTTTGCAATTTCCCTTTCTGTAACTCTATAACTTTTCTCTGAAGCTAATATAATTACAATAAATTGAAAATATTATATTGATAATTGCCTTTGGTTCAGATCTCTCTGAAGGAGTTTTAAATAAAGATGATCTCTGGAGTGGATGATAAAGAGACCTTTAGAAAGCCCCACTTGCTTTCTGGTCTGTTCACTTTTGGTTTGCATACTTGCTATGTGCAACTATGCAGCCTGGGTATATGTTCTCATCATTTAGAGTTTCTGGAGTATCCATACAGTGCTACCAGATGAAGCCTTTTGTAATTTATGAACAGAACTTCACTGCCTGTTCTTAGAGCTATGGTTTTGATCATTCCAGACCTGAGCTCAAGGTAAACAAGAATGAATGCTTTGGGGTAGTCATTTTCAGACAGAAGTTGCCAACTGGAAGTCCTTTGGCTGATTATAATAAGCAGAAGGACTTTGCTGGGACTATACACACATCTGTTTTTTAATTGAAATGTGTTACCAAAATATCAAAGATAGACATTTCATTTTTTTAAAGAATGAAAGGTTGAGAAATGTGTACATGAGCCCTCCTATGCCATAACATCAGCATCCTAATTTAGGGTACAACATTTTTGCTGCAGATCAGCACAATCACTATAGGTTCAGTCAACCATTTCCTTCACCTATCTGGACCTATGGTCATTTGAAGGAGAAATAAGCTTATATAATACCAAGCCATTACGACTTCAACCCATATTAGGTACTGCAATATGGCCAGCCTGGCTGATTAATACCTGTGGGTTTTTCGTCTCACTAGTATAATTTAGGTAGAAAGAAGAACATACTCTTGAGCTATCTGTATGCCAGATAGTATTTGCTATGAGTCTCTAGAGAAATAAGACCAGTGGGAGAAAGAGAGATTTTAGAAAATTGACTTAAACCGTTGTGGAGGGTAGCAAGTCTGAAATCTGAGTTGCAGAAAAGGCCAGAAGAGGATCCTTGGGCTGTGAGTTGCTGTTGCTGTGTGGAGTCTACACACCAGAAGACCTTCTTTATGTTGCATACTAGAAGCAGAACCCTTTGGTCCTTGGGAAATCTCAAATTTTTTATCTTAAAATCTGCAACCAAATGGATGTGCTCCCACCCACATTACAGAACGGAGTCTACTCACATGCAAGTCTGTTCATTGCAATGTTTGTCACACTCAAAACTGCATTTTGCAGATATATCTAGGTATCTTTATACATAAGGTCTTAAGTCTATACATTCTCCTGACCCATCAACCTCGTACTGTGGTTAGAAGTTTGAAACATCATCATATTAACATATATGTACCAGAAAGTTCTCTTAGATTTGAATATAAGACATATTAAAGAAAACTTGAAAATACTTATCGTCAGTGGTCAGCCAGAGCTCATGGGTAGGTATGTTTCCCCTATGCTCATCCGGTGACTTATAGACCTGGCTGGCTAGTACCAGCCAAGGTCACCATTCCTCCATGACCTCTAGAGATGCCCAAGGCCTCTGCCCAAGGCTGAAGCATCTTGCTATACACAACAAGGAACGATGTAGGTCTAGGTTATAGTGATATTGTAATAGAGTGGAGAGGAAAAGAGGAGAAATAAATAGAGATTCACCTCAAAGTGTAGGCTGTAAAACTTCCCATGGACTTGTAAAATTTGGGTATTGGAGCAAGGAAAGCCGAGCAATAAACCTCAAAGATACATAGCCCACTTATTCGTATATTCCAGACCTCCAGTGTCAGCAAGCTTCTTCCTCTTTTATCACTCAAGATAATCTGAAAATGTTAAGGCACTGTTTTGCAGTCTGTGGTCTACACAGCAGCTCATCTTCTTTTTTTTTTTTTTTTTTTTTTTTGCCACTCCTGGGCTTGAGCTCAGGGCCTGAGCACTGTCCTTGGACTTTCTCAAGGTTAGAGCTTTACCACTTGAGCCTCAGCACCATTTTCGGCTTTTTTCTATGTATGTGGTACCGAGGAATTGAACCTGGGTCTTCGTGCATGCTAGGCAAAGCACTCTACCACTAGGCCAAACTCCTGGCCCACAGCATCTCATCCTATGAAGGGTCCATATCAGTTTTCCCCTCCTCTTCCTCTCTAGTGCCTTTACTTTAGATTACTGAATTTTTGAATGAGGGCTATTTTATTCCTTCTCCTTCTGTATTGAACTTATAAAGAAGATGCTTTAAACCTAACACCTAGTATAATGATCATCCTAAACTAACTCAGTTGGTGGAGCTCTGGGTTCATTCAAGTCCCCACATTCACATTTAGTCCCTAGTTTTGGACAAGTGTTTTCTTCTCTCTTCCTTTATTCTTATCAGGGGTTGAGGTAGGACATCATTGTTTTTAGCAAGGTCCAGGGATAAATTAAGCCTTCAATTAAGCAAGAGTGGGGAGTGTC
The DNA here is from genome assembly GCF_031878675.1 of Megascapheus bottae. Classification (NCBI taxonomy): domain Eukaryota; kingdom Metazoa; phylum Chordata; class Mammalia; order Rodentia; family Geomyidae; genus Megascapheus; species Megascapheus bottae. Next base: position 57,550,117 of record NC_143517.1, read on the forward strand.
TCCGAGAACCTGGCCACCTCCCGACATGTGTGCAAAGGGGGAGCAGCCAGAAAGCAGAAAGTGGGCACAGAGGCTGAGGCTGAGGCAGGCTGCTCTAATTACGAGGATCTATAAAAGCAGGATGGAGACCATGAGAGAAACCAGTGTGAGGTCTGGAGTGTGTCTCAGTGGTAAAAAAAAAAAATAAAAAATAAAAAGAAAATGTGTTGAGAGCACAGTGGAAATTTCATGGACCTATAGCTAATGACTTTGAAATGTAGTTCGTGGGAATTAAGATGACAATGGGTGAAGTTTAGTAGAAAAAAATACTCATATAGGATTGTGTGTTACCAAGATCACCTTTGTCATGTGGTAGAGGGACGTGGGTGTGTGTGTGTATGCTCACACGCACGCAGGCAAGCACTGGTGGGCAAGTATGGAAACTCTAACTACACAGACATACCACCATTGACCACAAACTCACTGCAGTTAATTTAAAATTTCCCACCCACTTTGGACGTGAACATCTGAATTTAGCTGAAAATCTACATTCCCGGGAAACCACGTCTTTTTCTTTGCTTTCTTTCTTTCTCATCAGTTGATCCATCTGTATGCTCCATCCTGAACTTTAAGTGATACTCTGTCATTAGACACACTAGCCCAGGGCTAGCACATAAAGCTAAACGCACAGCAGCCAAGCTCCAAGCAATTGCCCATCTGCTGACTGTCTCCTCCGTAGTAACAGCTATCATTTAATCATCCAACAATGTGAGCTGACTGCCTGCCACAAACGGTCCCTGGGTTATAAGGTAGAGATAAAAGGCTGCATAATAAAGCCAGCGTGCCTGCCTGCCTACCTTGCAGGGATTTGTACGCTGGTGAGAGCTGCATTTTCTCACTTGGCTACTCCCGACAAGGTAACTTGATCAAAAACATGCTGATGGATTTCTCTTTCCTTCCTTTTCTTTCTTTCCTTCCTCTCTTTCTTTATTCCCTCCCCCATTTGTTCTTCTTCCTTCCTCTTCCTTAACCTCTTCCCTCTTCTCTCTCTTTATTCCTTTCTTCCTTCCTTTTTTTGTTAATGAATGAACCTAGGGCCTCATGCATGCTAAGCAAGTGCTTGCTATAAAGCTAAGATATAGTCCCATCTATGGAATTTAGCGCTTTTTCTTTTGTTCTTAACCATTACCTGATATTATCCCATTCCACAGGGGTGGAAATTCAACTGTAAAAATCAAATTCCCCTATAATTCCCTCTAATCCCTCTAGATTAAGAAAGATGGGATAATGGCAATTCAAAAGGAGTAACTTGGCCTTCCCAGTCTCTTTCTCTTTCTTCTTCTTAGATTTGGATTGAGTCTTAGGTACATTTCAGGTTCACTTTCTTCATCTTCCTACCTCAAATATAAGCTCTGAATACTGGATCAACTGTGGCCCCATGGACAGCTGAAGTAGATTGTCTTATCCCCAAATCTGCATCCTTGGACACTGTCTTAGTGTACTAGGGTGGTCATTATAAGGAATGACTTAAATAACTTAATGATTTAATAAATGACTTAAATGAAAAAGATTTATTTTTCCCACATTTCTGGAGTAGAGTAGTAATCTGAAGTCAAGGTAATAGCAGAGTTAGTTTTCTCTCCTTGGTATTCCTCCAATATCTTCTCATGGTAGCGTGTGTGTGTGTGTGTGTGTGTGTGTGTGTGTGTGTGTGAGCACTCACTCATATTGATTAATGGTCATGCCCAGTGATTTCATTAAACTATACTCTTTAAAGACCATTTATAAGTGTAGTCTTATTAAGGAACTAAGTTTTAGGAATTTAATATTTACCTGTAGAAGGGATAGGGTGGAGACTGCTCATCACCATGCTGTTTTGTTAGTATCTAGGCAATATTAGGACACAAGTAACAGAATACAATGGAAAACTTTAGTATATGTCAAGAATAATAATGGGAATGAGAGTGGAGAAAAGGGAGGGTTATCTCCTAAAATTAGGCAGGGTTGTGTCTAAACAATGTCTTTCAAGGGCTCCTGCCCATGGGCAAAACACAAACTCTGATTTCCAAGCATATTTTAGAAAAATTGTGAGATGAAAGGGGCAGACTCACAGAAGTCTTTCCAAGTGGTCTGGCGATGCAACCTATGCCTTCCCACCTCAGATTCTTCCACAACAATTTCATTGTAGTCCCTGCTGCCATAGGGATGCTTACTCGAGGTTCAGATTCCTAAGACAGCTTGTCTCACAAGGCTATTTTGCAGGATGTGTCCACTCCTTAGCCAGCAGAACTCAAAACCTCTGGAACAAAGGACGCATTCATTTTAGAGCATATTTTTGGTCCCTTTCTGCTGGTAGAATACCACACACTGGGTAATTTAGTAACAACAGAAGTTATTTGGGGCACACAATTCTGTAGCCTGGGAAATCCAAGTCCAAGGTATGTCATCGGGGTGTTCTTCCTGTGTCTAATATAGCAGAAGGCATCACATGGCTCAGAGGGAGCAAAAGGAGACCAAACTCTCCTGGATAACAAATGCATTCTTATGACAGAAAACATACACCTAAGGCACGTCTGTGACAGCAGAGTCCTCATGACCCAATACAGCTCAAGACACTGTTTCTAACAGACTTGAGTTTCCAACAGATAAGCCTCAGAGGACACATTTAAACCAGAGTGGAAATGATAGTGCCCTGAAGAGAGATCAAGGGTATAATAAATACTGAACAGGTGAAATTAACACACTACGATGAAGGTGGGAAACTGAGGTTGAACTTTAGTGCTCTCCGATACCTTAAGAAACTTGGGACTTGTAAGATTCCTGCTTATTTCCAAATGGCACATTCATTCTAACTATTCCATACTGTGCTAGCCTGCTGGCTCCCAGGGTGAATATATTAATACGTGAGCAAGTATATATAAACAACCAACCGAGCAAATATATGACAAGGCTAGAAAACCAGAATTTTAATCCACTCATTTATACATACATATTCATATATATATATGTATATATATATTCTTCCTTCACTGCTAAATTGAATTGGAGGTTGACATATACTTAATAAGAGGCCTTTCTTTGTTTGGTTATCATTAATATTCAATGTAAGCTCTGAACTTGCATAATCCCCCTTTACAAAAGAAGCATAAATTCTAGTTTAGCCTCCTGTCAATTCATCTAGGACACTGACAGGTTAAAAAAATGTAACTTGTCTCTGGCAGGTGACCTCTGCATCCCTGCCATTTAAATTGCCAAGCCCATCGGGCAGTCACGCCCAACATCTCTGCACTCACACTTGATATATTGGATATTTAAAGATGTTAATTAATGTCTGCAATGTGAATAAGTCTGCCGCATATAAGAGAGAGGATATAGGTTGCAGTCTCATGTTTGGGAAAAGGTATTTTGGATAAGGACCGAGAGGTAACAAGTCCTAAATCAAATAACTTATCAAGTTCTTTTTTTATTTATTTTTTTTGTTTTTTGCCAGTCCTAGGCCTTGAACCCAGGGCCTGAGCACTGTCGGTGGACTTACTCAAGGCTCGAGCTCTATCACTTGAGCCACAACACCACTTCTGGCTTTTTCTATGTATATGGTACCAAGGAATCGAACCCGGGCCTTTGTGCATGCTAGACAAGCACTCTACCACTCGGCCAAACTCCCGGCTCAATTTATTGAGGTTTAAGCCTACCGCTACATGCCAGTGTAATTGTACAGCACCAAGGAGATGTACTGGAGAAGTCCAATAGCTTCTTCTTGGAATGTTTCATCAGGAAGTGAAATCTGAATTTTGGCATGGTAAATGTTTAGGGAAACTCAATTTGTAAGGTTTGCTCTCAGTATTCTTCAAGACTGTCAGTCATGAAGAACCTGGAAGAACTAAGAAATGATAATAGACCAGAAGAGACAAGGAGAGGTAGCAACTTAATGACGTGTGTCATCCTGGATTTGCCTGCTAAAATATAAAGGCAACTATCACATACACACACACACACACACACACACACACACACACACACACACAATTATGCCTAACAAAAGCCTGTGAGTATGACTTCATTTGGAAAAATGTCTTTGTAGATGAACTCAAGTAGGGATGACTTCACACTGGTCCAAGGCAGGTGTGCTCTTACAGGAAGAGAGGACTTCCAGCACAGAGACCCAGGCCTGGGGAAGAAGGTCAAGGAAGGATAAAGGAGTGACCACAATGATGCATCTGCAAAACAAAGCACAGTCAATATTGCTGGTCACTGGCAGTTGGTTTCAGACTTCACGCCTACAGAATTTGTTTTAAGCTACCTAGCCTATGGAATTTTCATGGTATACCTAGAAAATGAGCTAAAGAAACAAATGATAAAATCTGGTAAACAAAAATGTATTGCTTCTTGTATCTTCATTGACCAATCCACCACCACAACAGACTGGACAGCCTGGAGAATGCGCTCCCTGGCAAGCTCTATAAGCATGATCCCAAACCTTAAAATAAGGCTTGTTTGGGAGCAATATCAGTGTCTAGCTGGAGCATCTTTAATGTATCACTTCTCCAACCTTCATCCATACAAAGAAAGTCGCACTCAGAGTTGATCATAAATGTAAAGTATCCAGAGGTCACATGACTACCATTTTTTTTCCATCATTGGGTCTGTCTGCAGGCCCTTTTGAAGTCATGTCCCAGTCACACTGTTTGGTTCATGCCCTCATCTGTACAGAAAGAGGAAAGAATAAAACCCTTCAGAGTGCTTTTGGGTCTGCTGAATGCTGTGACAGCATCTCCTTTGAACCAGGGTCATCTTCCTCTACGCTGTGGGTGAATCTGGCTAACGGATGTGTTACATCTCAAGTGAAAATCTAGGCACTATACAAAGTCATGTTCTTCACTGCTCACTACTTGAGTAACCTTTAATAAAAAAGTGAAGTTATTTGAGGGGAGATGTGAGGCCTTCCTTATCCTTCTTTCTCTTTTTTTCCATATATTTTTATTGTAATTAATAGAGGAGTTACAGTTATATCTCCAGATAGAAGGTGAATTACTTCACACACGTTAATACCCCTTCTCATGTTTTTGTCCCAATTTCCCTTCCTCCACTCCCTCCCCTCATCTTGTTTCCCCCCTTCCCTTTCCTTTTTCAAATAAACAAGTAAATGTATATACAATATACCAGATAACAAGGTAAGATACTGTAACAACATGAGAATAACCAAGGGACAACAAAAGAGAGGAGAAATAATATAGTGCATTAAGAACAACAATCACACATTATGTATGTATATTTATACTATTAATGTATTTATTTTGATGGGGCAGGGCTTGAACTCACAGCCTGGGTGTTGTCCTTAAGCCTGTTTGTGCTCAAGGCTAGGGCTCTACTACTTGAGACACAGAACCACTTCTTGTTTTTGAGTGGTGAATTAATGATAAGATTCTCACAGGGACTTTCTGCCTGTGCAAGCTTTGAATGGTGATCCTCAGATTTCAGCCTTCTGAAAAGCTAGGAATACAGGCGTGAGCCACGGGCACCTGGTTTGTATATTCTTTTTTTTTTGTATGTATATATCTATTTATAATTCTGGGAATCAAACTCAGAGCCTTGCACATGTTAGGTAGGCACTTGACAATTGAGCTATATCCCAGAAATATAACACATTCTTGTAAAAGTTTTGTGTCTGAGTTAGTAACTTGTCACTTTTAATATTTGCATATGGCTTCATTTATAGTTTAATGATAATCACACTCTTATCTTTTTAGAAGTATTTTCTAGAATAGTGTTTTCATCTTTACATTATGGATATTCGGGCCTCTACTTTGCTGTAGAGGCCTAGTGTGTATTTTAAGATATTTAGCAACATCTCTAACTTCTATTTCCTATATCCAGGACTCTTTTCCCAGCTATGACAACCAAAAATGATGCCAACAAGTATTTTAAAATAACTTCTTTCTCTTTTTTATAGGTAACCATGTTTCATAATGGTTACATAGATTGCAAGGAAGTAGAATGAGACATTAATCATACCACTTGTTGGTAGTATAGGATATATAATTTGGTAATATACTTTTAGCCTTAGTTCTTCCATCTGGAAAATAAGGAGATAAATGCCTTTCTCATAAACTTATTAGAAAGGTTGCATTTAAAAATGTATGCAAAGAGCCCTGCGAGAGCTGCACACAATGAATCCTGACATTTATTTTCATCTCTATGCATGAATGCATGTGTATGAGCACTGCTATTGACAGGACAGTGAATGACGGACATCACAGGAGCACCAAAAAAATGTAGAAAATAAGCCTGTACAAATAAGATTGATATGGATCAAAGAAAAGTGGAGACTGACTAAGGTCCTGCTTCCAATGTATGTTAGACATGTTGCCAGAATAGAGGACTCATCTTCCAACAGTCTTAGGAATACACTCTGCTTTATTTACATAATTATTATTATTTATTCTTAAACTTTTACTTTTATTATCAGCAAGCAGTTGCACTGAGAAGCTTTAATTCGACACATCAGTTTATGAGTGAGATGCATCTCAGCCAGTACCACCACTTCCATCCCTTTCCCCCACCATCTCTTCAATCCCACTCACCATCCCCTCCAGATGCCTCTTCCATGTACACATATGACAGTGAATATTGTAGCTATATTAACTTACCCCTTCTCTCTCCATTTGTGTGCCTTTCCTCCTCATGACCTTCCATAATCCCTGATGACCTATGTTTTACCTTTGTCAATGTCTAGATCTATGCTGTCTATGTCCATACATGTGTTTTCATCTACGTTTGTAATTGAGATCTAACTTTCACATATGAGAGTGTATGTGCCTTTGTCTCTCTGAGCCTGACATGTCACTTAATGTGATTTTTTTCTAGGTCCAACCACTAAATATAGAGACTGAATCCCAAATAAAAATGGCTTTGACAGAGGACATGAAGGATTGTGAATGGTAACTATAAAAGCTCTAGCCCTTGTAGTCCAACTCCTCACCTGTGCTTTTCTCTTTTTCTTCTGAGTTCTCTATCAAACTTAGTGAAAACTATGAATGAACAGGTAGTCCACTCCTAAGGAGTTAGTGGTTATTATTTAGCACTTTGTGTGGTGATGGTAGAGGGAATAAAGTCAAATAGCTTGATTAAAACAATGTGCGATCAAAAGACAGTAGCTAGCTGTGCTTCAGAGCAAGTACTAAAAACAAAAACAAACAACAACAATGACAACAAAAGGTTAGAGGTCTCAGAGGCTTTGGCCTTAAGCACTACTCTCAATATTCAACTATACACTAAATATACTAGCCCACCTCAGACGCATTGACAAGTGTGGAATTATAAACAAATCGCTTCTTTCTGAGCTGCAGTTAGCATTAGAATTGACTTGTCAAATGCTCTTCAATTTTCCAAAAGGAATTTTGAGTCTTAGTATTTCCTCCTCTGATCTTCACAAACGTCTTTCAGTTTACTGTGGTCATGATGATATTATAAGCCTCATGTCATGCACAAAATCAGCTTGGTGAGATAGTGTTGATAATTTTATGGACATACATGGGTATCAACAATGCTGATAAAGAAAATGATCGTTATTAATATTTACTGTTCATGTATCACCTTTTCAATCATTTGAAATCTATTTGTGGTTTGACCTGTATGGTTGGTGATGATATCATTATCTTATTCTGAGATAGAGAGGTTAAGTGCTTCATCTGCGACCACACAGCTAAGAAACAGAAGAGTTAGGATATGATCCTGAGCAATCTAGAACCTAACTTCTTACTTAGAAGCAATAATAATAACTTAAAAAAAACCACACATTGCTAAACTAAAAGCAATTGAGGTAAAAAACACTCAAGTATAATGCTTTCCTTAAGGACTGAACAGGCCACCGTGGGGAAATGTAAATTAAGTCATTACAATTCAGAGAAATAAACGTAAGAGGTACTATCAGCACAATGGCAGAGGAAGGACTACAGTCAAAATGGCAGAACTTGTATTGAAACCACCAGGCCTCCTGACTATAATCAGTATGCATTTCTTCTCTTAATCATTGTGTAAACACATACTACTGGGGCTGAAAAATTATCTTAATAGACATCCTTTTCCTGAAAATTCAGGGATTTCAACCCAAAGCAACATTTTTCCAAATCTCATTGTGCCAGCTGCAATCTTACTTCCAACATGAACACATCATAAGATCAGGGATCCGAAGCCTGAACCACAGTGAGAAGTATTCAGCTCTCCAGTGCCCTACCCGTCCCCCACAACCTCAACCCCCTCCTCTAGCACTGCCCTGAAGAGCCATCAAGGCAAATTCCATTACACTCATTTAGCAGTTGTGGCCTGATTTAATATGACCTCAAGTTAAATCGCTTTCACTAATGCAAACTTAATTGGGGTCCCTTTAATCCCCAGAAGTGATTTTTCTTCTCAGGAGGCTGGTGTGGACTCTGACAAGGAGAGTTATGCTTGCTGGTAGAAGGCCTGCAGCTCTAGTCTCTTGGGGAATTCTGGGAATGTAGCAACCCTGGACACATTCTTTATAGAACAACTAGACTTTTTAGAACTAATCCCCACAAAAATGTCCTTGAAAGGATAACATGAGATTTCCATGCCTCTTCTTTTTGGGGGGTCAGAAATTCCTCTAAATATACTTTCCTCATTTTTTTAAAAAAGGATTAGGAGTTGGGGGAGGAAAGAATAAGGCTAATGAGATTGCAATCAGAAAAGGTAAAAGATTGAGTTTTATGCCAGAAATAACTATTAAAGTTCAGCTGTAAATTTCACTTTCAAGCTCAGAGTATGTGAGGTGAAGGTGTAAAATAGGCCTGTTTCTGTGTGACTTCCAAATATGGTTACAGTTCTTTGATTTCTTGGCAGAATCACAAGAATATCCACCTAGTCTCTTAGCAGAAAGACAAAGCGCTGAGACCTCCTCAGCTGCTGCTGTGGCAGCATGTCATCAGATCTGTTCTATCTAGAGGGATGGCTTCTACACGGCAACAGGAGAGAGAAGAGCTAGCTATTCTCCCAGACCGCATCTCTTCTCATTGCCACATTGTCCAATATTAGGCGGGCTCTGGAGAACCTGGATGTCATGTCCACCATTGGCCAATTGATCTAGTTAATTGAAAAGGGTAGAACAAGGTTTAGCCAACTTGACTCTAAGATTACTGAGTATTTCTGTGTCCACTGTGTAGCTAAAGTCAGCTCTTTCCTATCTCCCTACACATAATGTGGCTCTGTCAACATTCCCCACCTGCCTAAGCTATTAGTTCTTTTTCTTTTTTTAATTTGAAAGTGCTAAAAACAGGAGGGTTAAAGTTGCATACGTCAGGTAAAGAGTACATTGCTTTATGGACTATGTCACCCCTTCCCTCACTATCTCCCAGTTTTTCCCTCCCAACCCCACCCACAAGTTGTGTAGTTCATCTCATCACAGACTCCAGTGAGTACCACTACTTCATTTGTTCATCCTTTGTCCCTCCATTTCTATGTCCCAACCGCCTTGCCCTCCCAAAGACATACAGACAGACAAACGAGACAAAAAGAAAAGAAAATGAAACCAGCAAAATAACAAAAACCTCTCTTCCATTTCCTGGACTTCAATAAATACTATTTTGTGTGATCAGATACACATACGTATTGTGCCTTTGTGATCCTCTCCTAAGAGTGTCCTTCTTTGTTCTCACTGTGTGTGAATGCCTAGAGACCTGGATAATTTATTATGTCCCAGTGTACTTAGACCTAACTTCAGCATATGAGACAAAGCATGTATCCTTTTGGTTGGCTTACTTCCCTTACCATAATTTGTTCTAGGTCCATCCATTTCTCTGCAAATGACATAACAGCATTCTTTCTAATGGCTGTGTAAAGTTCCATCGTGTGTAGATGTTGCATGGTTTTGGACTTGTCTATTGTAGGGCATCGGAGCTACTTCCACAACTTGGCTATTGTGCAGCAATGAGCATGATGTGCATGTGTCTACATGGTATCCTGACTTGTGAGGTTCTGGGTAGAGTCTTAGGAGTGGTATGGCTGGGTCATAGGGAAGATCATGTTTAGTTTTTTCCAGAAACCTCCAGACTGCTCTCCAGGGTGGTTGTATTATTTTATGTTCCCAGCAAAAGTGCTATGAGGTTCCTTTTTCTGCACCTCCCCCCAACATTTGTTGTTCCCTAAGCTGTTGTTTAGGTAGTCTTTTTTTTTTAATCTTCTCCATCTCAACTCTGGTCCACTCTGACCCATCATCTGAGCTTCATATGTCTTAGCCTTCTTTTTGAGTTGAATACTTAATGCAAATGGGTCAGCTTAGCATGCCAAATGTTTCCCTAATACCCCATTCAGTCATTGCTGTACATGTGCAACTAGGGGAGTCATTTGAGGACTTGCTTTTAAACCGAGATCATCTCCAAGACTTCCGGTACGGCGTGTAGTTCAAGAACAGGTTGGCATTAATTTTCAGGAGCAGCAATACATCTTCCCTGCAGTACCCTCAGTAACAGAAATATGCATCCAGAAAGCAACAACTGAAGGGTGTGAGAGAGACGAGTTCTTTTTCCTTTGGATCATTACTGAGTGAGATCTTTTATCCTCATGGTAACTGAAATGGGATGGAATCAACCTTGGGTGCACTGAGCAGGCTTGAGAAGCAGCAAGAACGAAGAGGTGCATTGCTTTGTCTACTGTTCTCCTTGCCTGGAAGATGAGCAAATTTAGGAGCAAATTTATCTGCGCTTGGTAGCTGACCAGCAGAGGGCGATTCTCAGAGCAGAGGAGGGGAATCGGAAGAATGCTCCCCCTGGGTTCTGTCCTGATGTAACTCATCAACAGATTGAGCCAGCAGCCCACAGATGTGCAGGGTGAGGTCACAAGCTAGCATGTGATTGCTGAAGCTCAGTACAACGTCATCCAAGACAATTGTACTGCTCTGCTGACAGCCTCAGGCTCTTTTCTGTGCTGGTTCTAGAGGCCCAAGCAACTACCTTTACCTACCTTTCAAAGAGCCCTCCAATCAAACAAATGAATTAGCAACACCAAATTCTGAAGGATCACACACACAGGTGCAGCAGGGAGCCCGAAGGACAGAGTTCTCTTTCAGCTGCTTTAGGTTTCCATTCACATCGCTCCCACCATGGCAAACCTGCCTTTGATAAAAACACCATGTACAGTCCTAATATTGACACAGGACAGATGGGACTTTGAATATTTTAATTTGTTCTTGATAGAAAAGAAATAGACATAATGAATTTATTTTTTTCTTTGGGAGATGTGAGCACATCTTCACTTGCATCCATCCCTCCACCATTGCATCGCCACCCACCAAGGAGAGAATCCTTTAATTCTCTGTCCTTGTTTCTGTTACTGATGTCTTCTAAAAGCAGGAGTCCTTGGTTGATTGAATCATGCTTTGGTTATCTAGCAAATAAAACTGGTTATTGGCTCTGTGTCCCTTCCATCTGCCTCAAAAGAACAGCAGTGGGAGCTTGTCCTCAGATCTGCAGACGACATCACAGTGGCTTCCAGCGACAATATCTATACATAGAGATGACTGAGCAGAGGGTAGGGGTTAGGGCATCTACCCTCACCTACCATAGAGAGAGCTGCACTCTAAACAGAAATGGAGGGTGTGTCATGAAACCTGGGCTAAAGACAGCCCTGCCAAACCTTCCTCAGCAGGAATTCCAGGACCAGCAATGGTCACAAAATGTTCTTTCCAAGCCTTCTTGTAACTGCAGATAGACATCTTTAAGGCGTCAGCAAGTCCAGGGAAGGGAACTATCACCCCCCACCCCCCTCCACACACACATACACACATGTTCCTATTCCCATGATGAGCGGTGTCATAGGGCACATTGCATCAGATGCTGATATCTAGGTTAGGCCTTTTCTGTCAACCCCAACTTATCTGATTTGTCACGGGAATGGCAGGGCCTTTGCCCCAGACCAACTTCAGGCTTAATTAATGTTGCCATTTGATTTTTGTCTACTCTTAGATGAGAATCTTAGGAAAAAATCAATATAAAGAGAGAAGACAGAGTGGGATTGAGAGAAAGTCGGAGAGGGAGAGAGAGAGAGAGGGAAGGGGGAAAGTAGAGTAAGAATTGTGACTTAGAGTAGCCATTCGCTCTGTTCACAATAGCTTGGCCCTTAGCCTCAGGTCTCAGCTGGACAGGCTCCCTGGACAGCTGGATTGACTCAAAGGGGGCAAAAGCAGACTTGAATAGAACACAAGAAAGATTGGTTGGCCTTCCTGAGTCCTGTCATGAAGGAGGGGATAAGGTGGCTGACAGGTGTCCAGAGGAGTTTTCCTGTGTGATCTATGTGTGTATGTACATGCATATGCAAGTATGTTTATTGTGGTACTAGAATTGGAAATCAGGACCTTGAACTTACTTTCCAGGAGTCACACCTCTGTCCTTTTTGCTTTCAGGATTTTTTTTTCCAGGTAGAATTTCATGTTTTTGGTCTGTCCTGAGGTCATGATCCTTTCACCTATGCCTTCCATGGGTAACTGAGACCATACATGCCCCTCATTATACTTAAGTCATTTAAGTTTCGGTCATGCTAATATTTTCTTCCAAATTAGCTTTGAACCATGATTTTCTCAATCACGATCTCTCAGGTTCCAGGATTTTGTGCATGAGCTACCATGTCCAGAGACTTCCAGACTTAGGGTTAAGATGATACACATCTGGAATCTTGCATGCTTCAATTTCTCCAACATAGGGTAAAGGGTCATAGGAAAAGTTTCTAGAGGGCTGGGAGTTTGGCCTAGTGGTAGAGTGCTTGCCTAGCATGCACGAAGACTCGGGTTCGATTCCTTGATACCACATACTTAGAAAAAACCAGAAGTGGTGCTGATGCTCAAGTGGTAGAGTTCTAGCCTTGAGAAAAATCCAAGGACAGTCCTTAAGCCCAGGACTGGCAAAAACAAGTTTCTAGAATAATATAAATATGATTAAGTCCCCTAAATTATTTTTACAGATAAAAAGAAAAGAATAAGATTATGCAGAAATTAATAAACACATTTTCAGACAGGCAGAGAAAAGAGTGGATTGTGTCTCCTTTAATGAGCCAACTGTAGAAAGTCTGTCTATACATTTGCTTTGGAGACATGCCACAGTATTTCCAGGCCCCCAAACCATGGCACATAACCAAGATGACACTTGTCATTTGTCCACTTGGGTGATAAACACAATGGTAAATGTTTGTTTAAAATATTATCTTCCTTGGCCTTATTAAGTTCATGGGCATTTGGTAAACCAGCAGCAGAAGGAAAATGTTCTGAATAACGATGATGACAACAACGATGACAGTGTAGGCTAAGATTAATAAAGACAAAGACAGGAAAACTTGCCTAGCAGCCTTTCTTCCTCAGGTCTGAATTCAAATCCCTCTCCTAGCACTTCACATGATTGTCCCTCAGCATAGAAACAGTTTGTGCCTTCCTTACCTCTTCATTTTCACAAGTTAGAACCAAAATAAAAACCTATTGGTTGGGCTGGGAGTTTGACCTAGTGGTAGAGTGCTTGCCTAGCATGCACAAAGAGCCGGGTTCTATTCCTCAATACCACATACATAGAGAAGGCTGGAAATGGTGCTGTGGCTCAAGTAGTAGAATGATAACCTTGAGAAAGCCCAAGAACAGTTCTCTGGCCCGAGTTCAAGCCTCAGGACTGACAAACAAAAAGAGCACAAGAAACTTATTTGTGACATGTAGAAGGCCATTTGTGTGTGTGTGTGTGTGTGTGTGTGTGTGTGTGTGTGTGTGTGTGTGTGTGTATAGATATACACACTCTGGAGTGAGATTTTATGCAACCATTCCTAGGAATCATTATAATGCACTTCAGTAACGTGAATCCCAGGAAGCTGAAACACCTTGACTGAAGCAGGTGGAGACCTAGGGAGGTGGAAGTAGACCAATAAAAAGAATAGTAGATCATTATAATCATATAGTCATACATACATACACCATGACTTCCATCTGTGCACCCTGAAGCAAGGAATCAAGTGGTGCCTGCTTGCACTTTTGCCTCCCAGAATTGAGGAATTACTGATGAGTGCTGATGTTACTCTGCTGAGTCTATAGTCCCCGGTTACCTAGTGGTAACAGAGTTCCAACACCGTCCTTAATTATTCTTCATGTTTATAAGTAGCTTAAGGTAGGATGTTTACATATTTGTAAATGGCTTGTGGTTACAATGCCTTCCAGACTGAGGGATGTTGAGAGAATCAGTATTCACCCTATGAAATCCTGGTACCTGGGGGATTGTAATTGAGAAGATCATGGTTCAAGGCTATTTGGGCAGGACTCAAACTTAAGCAACTTAAGTATAATGTTATACACTTGAGGTCTCGATTACACATTAGCAGCATAGGTAGAGAGAAAACTGAATTCAGAAACTCGAGGAGTCTGGATGGAAATCAATTAAAATTTTAAAACACATTTCTCACAAGGTGAAAGAATCATATATTTTATGCAAAAGTGCTTTGTAAAAGCGGTTGCACAAATACAAGGAGTTTTATTATCAATTGTAAAGAACCCCACACTTCTCTCAATGTTCCCCCAGTTTAGAAGGTATCATAACCAGAAGCCATCTACAAATACTTAAATATCCTACCTTAAGCTATTTATGAACATGAAGAGTAACCAAGGTGGCAGGGGAACTTTGTTACTGCTAGGTAACCGAGGACTATAGACTCAGCAGTGTGAAACCAACACTCATTGACAATCACATACTTCTGGAAGTCAAATAAATGTCCAAGCAGGCACAGCCAGATTCTTTGCTTGAGAGTCCACAAGGTGGAAGTCATGATGTCAAACAGAAGGATTCCTCTCTGGTAACTCTGGAGAAGAATCTGCTTCAAAACTCTCTGGGTGAGTTGGCAGAATCCAGTCCTAACATGGCAGGACTGAGGTGCTTGTTTTCTTGCTGGTTGGCAGCTGTGTCTCCTTCAGCCTCTGCCATCTTTCCTTAGATCTTTCTCCCATGGCCATCTATCTGAGAAAGAAAAGTCCCTCACACTGAAGCTTCTCCTTCTTACGTCTTCCATTCCCACACAGAGGGTGGCTAGACTTAGAAAGTGATGAGATTTGGATCAGGCAGAATAATTCTTTAAGTTAACTGAAAGCCAACTGATCAGTAAGCTTTATACCTGCGACATCACTTTTGCATTCAATATAGCATTCTCATCGTGAGTGTGATATCATATCCTACCCATTCTCCGAGGTTCTAGGACTGGACATCTGAAGGAAGGGATTCCCCCAAGAGTGCCCATTAGAATTCCCATAAATGCATTAGAAGGTGGGGACAGTATATCTATTTTGGTGAAATTTCTCTGATCATGAATGCTTCGGAACATAGTTATAAACACACGACTCCTAGCAAAATGTGGGTTACACAGAGATGTGAAATCTCTTCAGGGACATGTTTTGAAAGCTCAGCTTTCATCTTTAACATCATAAAGTATTTTAAGGTAATATTTTGGGTAATAGTTAAGGTAATCATTTTTGCTGCCTAGCAAACATATCTAGGCATCACAAATGATGTCAGAGAAAGAAATGAATGAATGTGAGTGGAAGAATTTTCACTTAGGCTTAATTAATAATCATCTCCGAATTCTGCTTATTAAATTTAGTAATGTATTTTGAGGAAATGAAGTAGGGAATGCTCAATGGTAAAACTTCGGCTTTTCCGTATAATGAATGATTGTTGTCCTTAAGGTACTATGTTATCTCTCATCTCTTTTGCTGTCCCTTGGTTATCTCATATTGTTACAGTATCTCACTTTGTTACCTGATATATCAGATATATTTGTATTTGGTTATTTGAAATTGAATAGGGAAAGGGGGAAAACAAGATGAGGGGTGAGGGTGGGGGGAGGGAAATGGGGACCAAGACAGATGGAAGGGTATCAATGTATGTGAATTAATGCACCTTCTATCTGGCAAATATCATATAACCCTTCTATTAATTACAATAAAAATATATGAAAAAATAAAATAAAAAATGAGAGATATGAAAAAAAAAACTTTGGCTTTTATTTTTGTCTTATGCTACCTTTTTTTTTTTAAGGTTATTCAGGGATTTGTTCCACTCTGATCTACTTTCACTGCATAAAGCTGTCCTTCCTGAGTACAGAAGGATGGGTTCTTTCAGACTGGAGGGGGATTTGCAAAGATCAAAAGGGAGTTGTGCCTCAGGCACCCCCAGCACCTGAGAAAGGGCCAACTCCAAGAGCCTTCTCTTTGAAAGAAGTCCAAAGCCTCACCAGGCTGCCAAGGAATTTGACTGCACAATGCATCATAGCAAGCTAGATTCTAGCTCAGCAAAAAGTAAATGGCTCCTACCAAACAAAGCACAAAAAGTTCTCTGGGCTCCAGTCATGACAAAGCCTGCTCACCACTTGCCAGGCTGCCTCTTGAAAGCTAGATTGACAGATATTGAATGGAAGCAAGGCTGTTTCACATCAAAGAAGATGACTGGCAGGGCAGCAGGGAAATGCAGCCCACCTTGCTCATGATGAAATCAGTATTCTGCTCTGCACCATCAGTGGCTGGATATTACTTAAAAACAAAAGCCTACAAATGTACAGATCATGCCTCCATCATCTTATCTCTCCAGAGAATTACTTTATGGTTCTTCTGTTTTCTAAGGTGCGTGAAACAATTTCCCATGAACCATAACCCAGCATATTCTGCTTATTAAACCAAAGTCATTTATGTAGTAGGTTATCAATCTGTATCTGTATGTATGTCTGTCTCGTAAAAACACACATATATATCATATAATTATATATACACAATTGCATAGATGAGAGGGATAGGGGTCAAATTTTAGTCTCCTACTAGTAGATAATCATTTTTACCAGCAACATCCTTATATTAACTCACTTAATCCTCATGGAGAGAAGTATTCTTATCATCTTGCACTGACAGAGGGACAGTGATGGTAGGCAGATGATAAGAGCTATACCAAAGTCAGGCACAGAGCTGGGTATCAATCTCAGAAAGACTACCATCAAGCCATAGGTGCTGGACTGCTGGACTTCTCTCTTGGTGATGCTGCCAGTGGTGGGCTTTCCAAACTCTCTTGCCCTAGCACCTCCTACTGGACAGCTGTTTCATTACCGCCAGGCCTCAGTCTCCACATCTGTGAAATATGGATTGGGAACACAGCCATATTTCAGAAATGATTGTTTCCACAAAAGCTATTTATTGACCTTCTATTATGGGTCTAGCCCTATCCTGAGTAGAAAACAGGTAAAACTTCCTTCTGGGGACTAGAGATTCCACTGTGCCGGACGTACAATTAACAAAATCACAGCAAAACTGCTATAGTCTGCTGAGCTTATATAAACTACTTAAACAGATACAAGTATGGAAAGGGAAAAAAGGGTTTCTGTTGAAATTTCATGTGTGGGAATCAAGCATGTCTTTTGGTGAGAAGTGTGGGAGGCAAACTTACTCTACAAAAGTCCTCTCACATCTTTTTTTCCCTTGTGTATCCAATCAAGCAGATGTCTGTGTATTACTCCAAAGGAACTTAGTGGATATAATTAAGGTTTCTAATC
This sequence comes from Megascapheus bottae, assembly GCF_031878675.1. Classification (NCBI taxonomy): domain Eukaryota; kingdom Metazoa; phylum Chordata; class Mammalia; order Rodentia; family Geomyidae; genus Megascapheus; species Megascapheus bottae. The sequence goes on from NC_143517.1 coordinate 57,567,652, forward strand.
AATTGTCCTTAAAACAGAGAGATTATCCTGTTATCTGAGTGGGCCCAATCTAATCAAAAGAGCAAGTTAAAGAGGAAGTAGTAGAAACTGAGAGAGTTAGTCTGGAAGATTAAAAACCTGGGAGGGACTCTGTCCATGGCTGTTGGAGAGAATTCAAAAGAAAAGTATGTGATCAGGCGTTCTGAGCAAAAGTCCAACAGGCTGTGGCTGAGAGCCAGCATAGTAACCATGTCCTCAATCTCAGAAATACAAAGAACTGCACTTGCTCAGCAACTTGAAAAAGCCTGGGAATGGATTCCCCTCAAGAGCTTTCACAAACAACACAGCCTTGCTGAGACCTTGATTTGAACCTTGAGAAACTTGGAGTAGAGATACCAGCTGCGCTAACCTGAGGCATAGGACCATGCGATGATAAATTTGAGTTATTCTAAATCACTACGATTGCGGGAAATAATAATACTCGCTGTTCAGACTCATTTTAGGAAAACTGGCTGGGGAGCGGAAAGGGAGGGAGTGATAATATGACAGCTATGTCATGAAAGTGCTGTGAGCAGTGGTCGGTGGCCAAGGATATCTGTACAGAACGGGCTTTGTTTTCTTCCTCCTCCTCCTTTTCTTCTGCCCTTTCCCAGCCGCATTTGTAGAAGCTCTCCTAGAAACGAAGTTTTTGGGGTATCAGTGAGAGGTGGTGAGGAATTTACCACTTCCATATGAATCTGCTCGTTCCTGGCTGCAGGTCTCTCTTCTTCCTGTCCTCCAGTCTAGCAAATGGAGCTTATTTTATTTTATTTTATTTTTATTTTTTATTTTTTGCCAGTCCTGGGCGTAAGCTCAGGGCCTGAGGCCTGTCCTTGGATTTTTTTCTCTCAAGGATAGAACTCTACCACTTGAGCCTCAGCACCACTTCTGGCTTTTTCTAAGTATGTGGTACCAAGGAATCGAACCTGGGTCTTCGTGCATGCTAAGCAAGCACTCTACCACTAGGCCAAACTCCCAGCCCTATTTTTCTTAACTGTAGTACAGCATTCACAATGTAAAATTTACTGTGCTTCACTATTCTTTTTTTTTATATTTTTTATTGTAATTAATAAAAGGGTTACATGATATTTTCCAGATAGAAGGTGCATTAATTCACATACATTGATACCCTTTCACATGTCTTGGTCCTGTGCTTCACTATTCTTAAATGTCCTAGTTAGTGGCATTTTGAATAGATTTACATTGTGGTGAAATCAAGATCACCATTTCACCTTTTATTCTTCTAATTCCACCCATTACTAGAATCTGCTCCCATAAAAGGAGATTAAGGGAAAAAGCCATCCAATTACTTAAACCTCTTACATGTGTTATCTCATTTGCCCAACACAAAAAAGTTTGGTGTTGATACCAATGTACCATGTCTAGTGAATGAGAGAAGCTGGCTATTTATGTGGCTTCCTAGTGAAAAAATGGTTTCCAGAAAGAGAGAAAGTAGAGTTCAAGATTCAGGCAGGATCATGACTGTTTTTTTTGTTGTTGTTGTTTGTTGTTATTGTTGTTGTTGTTGTTTTTGCCAGTCCAGTGCTCAGGGCCTGAGCACTGTCCTTGGACTTTCTCAAGGCTAGAGCTCTACCACTTGAGCCTTAGCATCATTTCCAGCTTTTTTTTCTATGTACGTAGGACCAAGGAATCGAACCCAGGTCTTTGTGCATGCTAGGCAAGCACTCTACCACTAGGTCAAACTCCTGATCCCATGACTGTTTTTATTCAGATACTCCTAGGGGAATATCTATCTGCTAGGTTCAAAGCCAGTGATTTTTCTAATGTGAATGTCCAATACATGATGTATATGTCTTAGGCAGATGCTCAGTTACTGATTGTTTTCTAAGATGCTTGTAACTGAGGAATTCTTGTTTTCTTTTTTAGATTCTACAATGTGGTTAGATTTATTATACCCCACCAAAGAAAAAAGAATAGGTGGAGATTTAACTTTCATATGCTAATTACATGGAAAGCTTTAACTTTCAGGTGCCAATTACATTAAAAGCTTTATCTCAAGATCTCACTTCAACGCAGAAAATTGCTGTAAATATGAGATCCACAGCTAGTCTCAAAGCAATATATAAAACTGAGGAAAGAAGGGCCTGGGAGTTTGGCCTAGTGGTAGAGTGCTTGCCTAGCATGCACAAAGACCGGGTTTGATTCCTCAGTACCACATACATAGAAAAAAGCCAAAAGTGGTGCTGTGGCTCAAGTGGTAGAGCTCTAGCCTTGAGAAAATCCAGGGACAGTGCTCAGGCCCTGAGCCCAAGCCCAAGACTGGCAAAAAAAAAAAAATGAGGAAAGAAGACCCAGTGGTAACAGATAGACATCCATTTGTATCATCGGACTCCAAGCTACACCACCGCACAAATAGATGATAATGGACAAGTTACTTAAGCTCCGATATTCTTCTAATTTGCAGAATGGGGTAACGACAAGGCCAATTTCCCGAGAAAATGAAGTCCTTCAATATCCCCATATGCTCCATTACATCGTTCAAATTAATTATATCCAAATCAACCACTTCCATTTCCATCTCCAAGCACCTCCTACCTTAGCCTCCTCCCATCAATAAAAGGCAGTGTATCACCCTTTGAGTGACCAAACAAAGTAAATTTCTTGTATCCATTTCTTCTTATCCCTTGCAGACATTTGCAAAATTCTATTCCACTGTCAGGATATTCTTATCTTTAACTGTGGGAAACTTGTCTTGGTCAGCACATTCCTCACTTTGGGCTTCTCTATGGTCAGTGATGGCGGGCCACATGCTTTGAAAACACTCCTCCATCTCCTTTTGCGGGAAGGAGTTGTTAATTCATGGGTAAAGTCAGGAGGACGGAAGTTCTAGAGTTGAAATGGTGGTGATGGAGTCAGAACAAGATCAGTGGACTTTGTAGTGTGTCCTTAATCACCCAGAGTAAGTGCAAATCCTTACATTGGTCTACAAACCACGTCTTCATCTCTCCATTATCTTAATCTGTGCTCCCTCTTGTTCTCTCCTATATAGCAGTAGCTCCTTGTTGTTTCCTAAAACAAACAAACTAAAAACAGGCACAATCCTGCCTGGGTCCACGTATTTTCTCCCTCAACTCCTTCAGGGTTGTCCTCCACAGTCCCATGCTAGGCACAGGCTTCCCTGAACACTCTATTTACTCTATTTAAGCCCAGCCTTCCACCAGACATGCCCACTTCCTTCCTACCTTTCTTCCCCAGTAGTTGTTTTTCCCTTCATACTCTAAAGCCTTCATTACTTTCTAACATTATTGATAAGCATTTCCTTTTTTTAGAATAATTTATTTCTCCCCACTGAAATAGAAGTCTGGTAAAGACATGCCTATGACCTGGTTTGACCATTGATGCATCTCCATAGTCAAAACTGGGATTTCACAGCCTTGACATGATTGGCATTTTTGACAGGAAATTCTTTATTGTGGGAGATTGTCCTGGGTGCTGTTGGATGTGTGATAGCAAACCCGCCTCCTCTCCACCAGATGCCAGTTTTAACATGCAAAGCAGCTCCAAATATTGTTAACTGTTCAATAAGAAGCAAAACCTTCAGTTGATGATGATCACTGATTTAAAACACAAAGGAAATTCTCCACAGGCCAAGCATCCATCAAATGAACAAATGAATGTTTAAGGAATAAGTGTGTCTAAAACTCACAGAATCATGCTTTATACGTAATAAGTGTCCCAAACAGTTAATCACAATGGAAAGGGATATTATTATTACTGCTCTATATTCCTAGAATAAAACCTAGAGATAACCAAACTATTATTTGGAGCCTTGGGAGTTAATACAAGTTTCATTTGTTTTTAATTCAGTTTAAAAAAAAAAAACCGGTAGGGGGCCGGGAGTTTGGCCTAGTGGTTAAAGTGCTTGCCTAGCATGCATGGAGACCCGGGTTCGATTCCTCGGTACCACATACATAGACAAAAGCCAGAAGTGGTGCTGAGGCTCAAGTGGTAGAGCTCTAGCCTTGAGAAAGTCCAAGGACAGTGCTCAGGCCCTGAGCTCAAGCCCAGGACTGGCAAAAAAAAAAAAAAAAAAAAACCTGTAACACAGACAATCATATTTGGCAGTATTAACCCATTAAGTGTCAGCAATCCCTTAACTTGTATTGCTATGTTAATTGGATTTTGCACAGCTTCAGCATACATCATTTTCTGCCATATCATTGCTTATATTTTAATTTCTCATAAATGTGTCACTGATGAGGAAGTCTATAGTTTGGCAATGATGTTTATTTTTATTCCTGTCTATTCTGGTTGGTTCACATAAAACTGTTCAAGCAAGTATTCTATGGGAGAATTGTACCATTTTACATTGATTTAATCCATGCAAATGCAACTATGCAAGCCTAGGCAAAATAAGTAAATAAAGGTTATTTTTCATTCAACATGAGCCCCCAAATGCAAGCCAATTAGTTCATCTGGTACTCAGCTATAGCAATAGCAATCTGTTTGACCCTGGAGGAACAATTGGCAGAAGACTTACAGAAAGATAAGATACTACACACAAAACCAATATGCCACAGTTTATGTGAAACTATAAGAAGAAAACATACAGTCTGAAAATGAAATTATGGAAGAACGTTTTCTAAAAGATTAAACTAAATAGGAGAAGACTCCCATTTTCATGGATCCTGATATTTGGCATTGTTCAGATGATAATACTATACAATCTGATCTACAGACTCAGCAAAATCCCTTTCAGAGTCCCAGCTGATTGCTGTATAGAAATGGATAGGCTTATTCTACAATTTACATGTAATTGCAAGCAATCTAGAATAGCCAGAGCATCTTGAAAAGGAGAAACTAAATAGGAGGACGCGTACTTTTTAATTTCACATTCTGACACAAATCAGTATTAATCCAAATAGTTTGTTGTACAATAAGGATACCCTACATAGGCCAATAGAACAGAAGAGTCCAGAAATAAAACCATCTGTCTACAGTTTTATTTTTGACAAGTGTGTCAAGACAGTTTAACGGTAGATTTTTCTTAACAAATGATCTGAGTCAAATAACTACTGCAAAAGAGTGAAGTTGGACTCTTATTTATATCATACACAGATTAACTCAAAATAGATCAAAATCATGAGTTTAAGAATTAAAAGTTACAAAGCCCTTAAAAAAAGCATGATCTCAGACTATGCAAATGATTCTTGGTTCTTAGATATGAAACCAAAATTAAAAGCAATAAACCAAAAATAACTTTAACTTCACAAAAATTAAAAAAACATTTGTGTTTCTCATCAGAGAAGTAAAAAATAACATGTAAAATTCAAATACAGGGGCCAGGAGTTTGGCCTAGTGTTAGAGTGCTTGCCTAGCATGCACAAAGGCCCGGGTTCAATTCCTCGGTACCACATACATACAAAAAAGCTATAGTGGTGCTAAGGCTCAAGTGGTAGAGCTCTAGCCTTGAGAAAGTCCAAGGACAGTGCTCAGGCCCTGAGCTCAAGCCCACGACTGGCAAAAAAAAAAAAAAAAGATTCAAATACAGTAAATAAATATTATACTTATCTTAAAATATATTTAATAAGAAACTTATATTCAGAATATGCTTTCTAAAGTCTTAACTCCTCAACAATCCATAGGCAAATCACTTAAGTTAAATCAGGAAATCAATCTGAATAGATAGATCTCTGAAGGAGATATTCAACAGCCAATAGGCCCATTTAAAAATGATCAGCCATTAGTTATCAGTAAAACATCAAAACCACCAGAAAACAGAACTTTACGCCTACTAAGAGAACCAAGAAGGTGGATAATAGCAAGTAGCAAGATGCAAAGCAAAGAACAAAAAACAAGGACAACAAAACAGAACTATCGTATATAAGCATGGAAATGTAAAAGCTTACCGCTTTGTGATTAAACAGTCTGCCAGTTTTTCATGAAATTAAATGTAGAATTATTATGTGATCCAGAAATTTACTGGTAGGGATATATTCACGAGAAATGAAAACATATGTCCATATAAACCTGGTATGTAGATATGTGTGGGTATATAAGCTAAGAGAGAAAAAAATAAAAATTATCATCAGTAAATAGAGTTAGAATGAATAAACCTTATGTTGGACACACAAATGTAGTCCTATTAAAAGGATCAAACCATTACAGAAGTACTTTCTGTGATGTTTTCTCCCCTGGTGCCCACTCAGACCCCAATGCACACACTGATAGGAACCTTACTAAGAGAAACCTCCAAAGACAAATAGAGCGCAGACACTCCCCACAGGTTTGGCAAAACCTCTTTGAGGATTACTCTAATCTGTAGATTTTCTTGTTTAATTTCTTTTCCTTCTTTATACAGGCACCAGTTCTGTTTTTGTTTAGTGTGTGTGTGTGTGTGTGTGTGTGTGTGTGTGTGTGTGTGTGTGTGTGATCTGAAGGTTTTCCTGCCTTCTTCTTGTTCTCCCTACTTTTTTATTCCATAAAAACTGCCATAACTCACTTGTGTGTCTAATCTAGCACCTACTTCATAGAAAACTCAGATTAACTCAAAAGTAGTTACCCTCAAAGATAAAACTGTCTATAAAACACCTACATGCAAAGTTTTATAGAAGTTTTAAACATGAAAATAATGGAAACAACTCAAATGTCTATCGGTGATAAATAAATATTGAGATTCCATATGATGAATATTATTCAGTAATAAATGTGAATTAATTACTTATCCTTGTAAGAAAGCAGGTAGATTTCTAAAATCTTAGATTTATTTGTATGTTGCCATATATTATTCTATTTGTTAAGAAGACAAAAATATAGGGAAATCAGATCAGTGATTCCTGGGAGTTAAGACTAGCGGGCAATATTGATTATACAAGAGGTGTAAAACACACCTTTATGTGGTGGCTGGAAATGACCTATCTCTTGGCTATTAAATTAGATGCATGATGCTACATATTTCTGAGAAGTCTTCAAACTACACCCAAAACAATGAATTTTGCTATATAGTAGTTAATCCTCAGTAAACCTGTGTTTTAGCAAAGAAGGGGATACGTATTTCTTCATTTGTGCTATGAAGGTTTTCACATCTGAAAAATGAAAGATAAAGGCATGCATTCAGTTATGTATTTTTCAGCCTGAACAAATTGTATTCCTGCGTGCATAAGTAATACTGAAAAGCTGTTGGTTTTTGCTGAGCCACACCGAATCTTTAATTTGGGCACACAACTTGGCAGGCCAGCTTCCTTCGTGGTGTGTCTATGTCCTTTAGCCTGAAACCTAAGTCATTTTCTCCTAAGCTCATTTTGCAGCCATTTGGGAAGGCAGAAAGAATGGACAGGAGACTAGATCACCTGCCAGGCGTCAATGATTCTTATTGCAACAAGGGCTCACCTGCACAATCCTGTGACAATGGGCCATCAGGCCATCTTTGGTGCCACTTCAGGCCACACCTGAAGTGATCAACCCTGAACTAGTTTGTAATACGCATTCTAAGTAACTAAGTCAAATGACTGTGCCCTGCTGTTGTCTGGAGATGGGCTGAAGGGCTGTCTTCCTGTGCCACGTACTGAAATCGCCTTTCTCTGCCTTTCACCAGCATGTCTCAGACCTGGGTCTGACAGGTGGGCACTCCTGGAGTTTGGGCCTGGGGAGGGGAGGTTCTATAAAACTGGTTTACATATGGTGCAAACTTTATTTATTGCTGCTTCAAATGCTGCAGTGAGCTACCCTACGTGTCAGGGTAAATTTAATAATACATTTGTAGAAAGACACAATTGAAGAGTTCCCAAGAGAAAATGCAAGCAGAGAGAGGTGAGAATACTGATGTGCACGGGACTCAAAAATGTCCATGCTTCCAGTGACAAGGCAGAGAAATGCAGACAAGCAGCAGTGCCGTTTCATCACTGCATGCCAGTGCTGGAACTGGGATGTTTGTCACCCAGCAGGGTGGCTACAGCACGAATTTTAAACTATAAAGTCATTGGGTTTGTATGCTGGCTTCAGAACTTAATGCACAGCTTCATTTGTCAGCTTTTTGTGTCTCTGGAGTAAGTTTCCTCATGTAAGAGATATTACAGATGGGAAGGCATTTATTAACTTCCACTACTCCACTTCAATATGAACTGTGATCATTCATATTCGTTTTTTTGAGTGTGATAATGCACTTAGATATACATTATTGTTTGGATAGCCTAAAACTGACTCTATAGTCAAGGAAGAGCACTGTTACAGCTATTTTATACCAGGAAACGGAGTGATGAAATAACTGGGCCATTGTCACCAGAGGAAGCCATTGTATACTCAGTCCTGTGTCTTATACCTCCTGATTCTGTGTTCTCTCCCATTACCTTCTCCCACACTGAAGGTGATGCAGAGGGCTTCTGGTTGCTTTGGGCAAAGATTGATTTCAAAATTACTTTTCCATCCTGCAAATTAATAGCAACAACTCATAAACCAGCATACTCCCACGACGCTGGACACACGCCAATTTGCAAAATGCCTTCTGCAAGGATAGCATAGCCACAGTTTGATGATCTTCACAAGACATTCCCTGGGACTCCCTGCCTGGGATCCAGGTCATTTTAAGAACTCCTTTAATGCAGCTATGCTTTCAAAGGCAAGGGCTCTATGGGCATGCTCGGTAGTGCACTGTGAAAAGAGGAACCCTCCTTAAGTGCTGATACTGAGGGCAAGGCCCCAGTTGTTCTTCACAGAAGTCTCCCAGCATGGGAACTGAGCGATCTGAGGGTGAACGGCCCTTGGTCTGGAATATGCTCTCTGATATACGAATGTCTGGGTCTAGGCCTCAGGCCAAAGGCTTACTCAAACTTTTCAAAAATGTAATCTTTTTTTTTAAAAAAAAAGATATTCACATCATGACCTAGATAGAACTTTGTTTGAAGGCAGGGTGTAGAGGCATTCGTTATGTGAGAACAACCACCACACCAAAGAATTAACTGGAATGGCATGGAACAGAATGGAGCCAGATTGGATCGAATATTCAATTCCATACATTTATCATCTCTTAACTTATCTATGAGCTGGTAACCATAGTTAATGAATGTCTTATTGTGGAACATACTCAGAAAAACATTTTAAGACCCCATTGTAGGAGAAAAATTAAAAAACAAAAAGAACGAAAAAATAGATGGAAGGCTGAAGAAATGTGGAATTGCATTAAGGTCTGAGATGAGAGGCGCCACTCTCTGTCTACCATGGTAATACCCAACATCTTCTCAAGGGCACTTCATTTTTATCTTCAGTCCCCAGCAAGGTGTGATTCCCTCTTCTGGTTCTACAGCCTCATGGCTGTCCACTTCCACCACCATCACGACTCAGGTGTCAACAACACCAGCCTATTTGCAGTTTAGCTGATGCTCAGATACTTCTTTTTTTTTTTTCATCTATTTTTATTTACCAGATAGAAAGTGCATTACTTCTCACACATTGAAACCCCTTCTCATGTTTTTGTCATTTCCCTTCCCCCACTCCCTCCCCTCATCTTGTTTTCCCCTTCCCTTTCCTATTTCAAATAAATAAATAAATAAATGTACATACAGTATACCAGATAACAAGGAAAGATACTGTAACAATATGAGAACAACCTGGAATTCCTCTCCCATTGTGTTTGTGCCTTGATCACTCCTATTCCTGCTTTCCCTCCTTCTCCAGGAACATCATATATGACTCCGTGTTTGCTCATTCATTCATTCATTTAATATGTAGCAAACACTAGCAACACACTACCCAGTAACTTCAGATATTATGATCAACAAAGTAGAAGTTTCTATCATGTGGGTAGAAATATGATTGGATAAATAATTGTGTACTATGATGCCATAAAAGAAAAGTGCTGATAGTAAAAGAGGATTACTAGAAAAAAGGCTGCACTCAAGACAAATCTTGGAGCAATAAAAGTGTACTAAGCTGCAAATCAAATCCTGAGTAGGTTTGGGGAGTGTCTCAGATCAAGGGAACAGCTGGCACCAGGACTCTGGGTTACTCGCTGTGTGATCTTTTTGTTGTTGTTGCTGGACATGGGGTTTGCACTCAGGGCCTGGGCGCTATCCCTGAACTCTTTTGCTCCAGGCTAGAGTTCAATCAGTTGGAGCCACCGCACCACTTTCAGTTTTCTGGCAGTTAATTGGAGATAAGATCTCATGGACTTTTCTGCCTGAGCTGGCTTTGACCTACGATCTTTAGATCTCAGCCTCCTGAGTAGCTAGAATTGCAGTCACCAGTGTTCTGGTAAGCATGTAAGATGGGCACTTTGGATACTTTTTTTTTTTGCCAGTTGTGGGGCTTGAACTCAAGATCTGGGCACTGTCCTTGAACTTTCTCAAGGCTAAGAGTTCTACCACTTGAGCCACAGTGCCCCTTTCAGCTTTTTCCGTGTATGTGGTACCAAGGAATTGAACCCGTGGGCTTCGTGCCTGCCAGGCAGGCACTCTATCAGTAGGCCACATTCAAGGCCCCATGGTTTAGTTTTCTTAAGCCCTTTGCACATTCTAGATATCAGTCCTTCATCCAGTGACTAGCTGATATTTTTTCCGTGAGTGATCTTAGTTCAGTAATTGCTTCTTTTTTTGGATAGACCTTATAGATAGGGAAGGTGGGAATAGGAGTCTTCACACTTAGAGAGAAATATAACTACATATTTTTACCCTTAGGTTTTGACCCACAAAAAGAACTTAGTAAATGATTTTGAATACATGATTTAATGAATCAATCTGAATCTCATCTCGTTAACATTCAAATAGACTCTATTTTCATTTCAAAATGGAGAATGTGAGGCCTGGAGACAGTAACTAAAATTCTTCTTGAAATCACACTACTAGTCAGCCAGGAACAAAGACTTGGCTCCAGGTCCTTTGATTATGTCCCTTTTGATTTTAGTGCTGGTATTTTAGTAATCTGGAGCCCTGTAGAGCTGTATGTATGCTGCAGGCTGATTACATAATTCTTTTATTAAGTAAAAATTGTTACTTTGGTATCTTTTTTTTGCCAGTCCTAGGCCTCTATTTGAGCCACAGCACCACTTCCAGCTTTTTCTATGGATGTGGTACCAAGGAATCAAACCCAGGTCTTCATGCATGCTAAGCAAGCACTCTACCACTAGGCCAAACTGCCAGCCCTACTTTGGTATCTTAATTCTTTTTCTAAGTTGAGCTATTACAACTTGAATCTTGACTACATAGTTGAAAATTTGTTTTAGACCTTAAAGATAAGAATTTCAATCTCAACGCACGACCCCAAGGGTCTCCGAAGGCTAGCCACCAACACAGACAGTTTAACAGTGTGCTAGATGTTTGAGAAGCCATTGGAGTCCTAACGTGGATGGAATTAACGGTCCTAGCTCATAAAGAACATCAAACATTGACCTCTTCCATGGAGGGATGATATCTCTTTTTCATCCCAGCTACATAAAAGGCATAGGCAGAAGGCTGGCTGGCAGTCTGAGGTAGACCTTAGACAAAAGTGAGAATCGATATGAAAAGTATCTAAAGCAAAAGGTGGTTGGGAGAATTTACAAGGTAGAGCACTGCCTAGCAAGCCTGAATTCAAAACACAGTACGACCCAAAATGAAAATAGAACAAAAGGAAAAAGATCAACAAGACAAGCATTTTTAGTCAGGTATCAATAAAAAGAAAACACCCTACAGATCCTTGGCAACTTACAAACAAATGTCTACATTAATAATTGATACTTTGAATTCAGAAAACAGCATGATCAAATATTTATTTACAAATGAAAAGAAGCATACTTTGTTCTGGGTTGGTTCATTTTTAATGCACAATTTTTTTCTTCTGAGAAAAAGGAAATGGTAACAGTCGGATATATATTCACTTAATCATGCCTAACTGCATTCATTAAAATATGTTTTCAAAAGGGAATTGTGGTGCACATGTGTAATGTAACCCAAGCACTGGGTAAGGAGAAACAGAGGACTGTAAGTGTGAGACAAGCCTGGACTACACAGTGAGAGTCTCAGATGGAAAAATCTTTTAGAGAATGCAACAGTACTAATTGGCATTACAATTTAATGATTTTAGGTGTATTTCCTTCAGGTTTCTGTGATTTAGACACCTCCAACATCTATTCATACCTTTTGCCAAGCAGCCAACTGTGGCGATTGAAATTGAATGCTGAGCTTTGGGATCATATTTTTCTTAAAATTCTCCCATGGAGCAGCAAAGTTTGACCAAAGCATAAGGCCCCTATGGGATTATCAGGACAAGATCTTAACTGATACTTCATTTCTCTACAAAGAACACAGTCTGCAAACAGGAATTCACCTAAAGCTGAGCCTGCTGTAGCTTTGTGCTTGATTATTTCATGTGCTATGATCCTATACTGATTACATATTCCATTGCTGATATATTGATTTTCAAGGGCAACTGAGCAATTAGCAATTCCATGGCCAGACACTCTACAATGGAAACATACCTCTCATGAATCTTCCAGAGCAACTGAGCTGATAAACCAGAGAAAGCCTAGCCCTTTATGTCCAGAAAATATTTGAGGTTAATTCACATGGAGCTGAGTATAAATCTCCTCTCCACATACTTTCTATCTTTTGGCTTTCACTGTAGTGGCTGAATTCCAGAAAGTTGTATAAGTAAACAAATTCGCCAAGGACTACGATAAACCCTGAGTTCCCAAACAGTAGATCAAGGAAAAATATGGGTCAGAAATAAAGCTCCTCTATCTCTTCTTTATCCTCCTTCTGCTCTTCTCTTTCCCACCTCTTCCTTTGGCTCAGGCAGGTTAGAGCAAGAAAGAGAGAGAAGAGGGCAGAATTCCATATCTAAACGTCACCCACAGCTGAATAAACAGAGTCAGCCTTTTCCAAAAACTTCCAAAGTCAAATATTCAGTTCACTCTCACATCACTTCTTGCAATGCCCAATTCAAAATGGAAGCCTTACCCCTCAAGACAAAGCTAGGCTGGTCTATTTGTGTCAGGGAAAAGGATTAACTGATCACACAGAAGGAGCTTTCCTTTGTTGGAATTCTGTGTCCATAGGGCCAGGAACCCATATTTTCCTTTTTGGATGGTGAAACCTCTCTCCATGACCATCCATAACTCTCTAGCAAAGAAAGACATCCGCCTACAAAAGAAGACAGGAAGCGCTACACACAATCAGTTTTTACTTCCTCACGGCTTCCAACCTATTTTGATATTTTCCCCTTCAGTTTGAATGATTGAAAAAGAGATCAGGGCCGGGAGTTTGGCTTGGTGGTAGAGGGCTTGCCTAGCATGTATGAAGACCTGGATTTGATTCCTTGGGACTATATACATAGAAAAAGCCAGAAGTGATGTTGTGGCTCACTGAAGTGGTAGAAATGTAACCTTGAGAAAGCCCAAAGACAGTGCTCAGGCCCTGAGTTCAAGCCAGGCCTGGCCAAAAAAAAAAAAAAAATGAAATTGAAAGAGTAATAAGTATCTGAAATTCAAATGTAGATGTCTATGAGTATAGTATTGAACTTTGTGAGGAAAATAATTACAATGCCAATTTCCTCTCTTTCATGTAAGTATTCATTTGATTTACCTCTTAGTCTATAAATCCAAAGTATTTATTATGTACCTGTCTTTATAAAACTATATTTTCCTGTGTCATGGAGATAGATCAATTGGAAAAAAATTGAGACAGGCTTTCATTATGTCATCTAGCCTGATGTTGAGCTCTCAACCCTCTGGCCCAGTACAGGGTTTACAATCATGCAACACTATATCCAGATGTAAAGAAAGAGTATCATACTGAAATGTTCAGGCCTCGCCAGGTGCTGGTGGCTCATGCCTATAATCCGAGCTACTCAGGAGGCTGAGAACTGAATCACAGTTCAAAGCCAAGAGGGCAGGAAAATCCACAAGAATCTTGTCTCCCATAAACTACTCAGAAAAATCTGCAAGTGATGCTGTGGCTCAAGTGGTAGAGTTCTAGCCTTGAACAAACATAAGCGCAGGGACGGTGCCTAGGCTCAATTCAACCTCCAAGACTCTCAAAAAGAAGAGGAAAAATAAAACGTTCAGGCCTTAGGACGAAACCACTTCATACCTGTGTGACGTTGCACAAGTGACATACCTTTTGAAAGTTCACTCATCTATTAAATGTGGGGAATGGCAGTGCCTGCTCGGTATGCAGGCTGTAAGGATGAAGTGAGAACACACAGGTAAGGGATTTGTCATGTGCCTGACATGTTGTAAGCACCCCACAAGGTCTGCACCTGCATCCCTGTTACCTTTGTTATCATTACAATCATGATTCTTCTGAAGCTCCGTGCAGAAACTCAGGTCTTTCCAATACTAGTCCTCTTCAGAAGCAATGGCTACCAAGACAGAGCTGATGACAGGAAATGCAAAACTCTCCAGGCTTCTCATGCTAAAACAGCCTGATAAATGAAAGCTGCATGCTCAAGCTCCTCTGGGTCAGATGTTGCTTCAATTAAGTTAATACACAGCGTGGTGTCTGGAAGGCTTAATCCTCATAGAGAAGGCGTTTTCATATTAAAAGAACTTCTAATTGTGCCAAATAAGTCCTCTATTGTTGGAATAAGTAAAGGATGGAAGAGCGAAATTGAGTACTGCTGATAGAAAGAACAGTATATGTTTCTTTTTGCACATAAGCCAGTCTTCTCTTAATCCTTGACATTTTTAAATCTCTCATGCTTCTTGCTACTTCATTTGGGATTATTCAACAATCCTTTCTCTGTCCACTTTGGTTCTACACATGTTGCCATTATATATTACACACACTTCAGTTTGTCATTGAGAAAGTTAGACATAAATCAGCCTTATATGATTTATTTTCATTATAAATTTCAACATGACTGCATCAGTGAAACTTTTGGAGAGAAGGAAAAGAGGGAAAAGACCTCATTTTAGATCTTTAGGTTTCCTAAGCACACAGTTTTTCTTTCAAGTTTTAAGAATTGATGCACAGTTAAGTGTATATATTTATGAATTATGATGTGAAACTTCAAAGTATAACTAAAATTTGCAGTTCTCAGACAATGGTAATTGGCATATCTATCACTTAAAATATTAATCATTTCTTTGTGTTAGGAGCATTAAAAATCCTCTGCTAGCTATTTTAAAATATACAATTAAAGTTGTCAATCATAATGATCCTCTAGCATTATAGAATATTAGAAGTTATTCCTCCTATTCTACTGTATCCTTCTATTCATTATCTTACCTCCACCCCCTCCATGTTACCTTTTATAGCTTTTAGTAATCATGGTTTCTTTTTAGCTTAGATATATCTGAGACCACATATTAATTGTCTCTGCCTTTCTTATACCACTTAACATAAATGTCCTCCATCTTTATGTTTCTAAATGACATAAATTCAGGGTTGAGGAAATAGCTCAAGTGGTAAATCATTCAAGATGTGAAAGTCCCTGGTCTCCATCCTGAATAACACACACACACACACACACACACACACACACACACACACACACACACACACAAGATAGGATTTGATTCTTTATGTATGGCTGAGTAATATTCCAATGTATACATTTGCCACATTTTGTTATTATTCTTCCATTCATATTGCTTCCATGATTTGGCTGTTATGAATAGTGCTCCAATCCACGCAGCCATTAAAACACTGCAAATGTCCTCGTCATGTGCATATTTGTTCTTCACACTCTTTCCGGGAACACTGACCTGTGAGTTGCAAGTTGCCATCCTAGAATCATCGTCCAACCTATGTAAGATACACAAGGGAAATAATGAACAGTCTTAAGGAAGATTTGGGGAGCAAAAGACTGGGTAAAAAGTCCCTCTCCTTTACCCACTGCTGAACAGCTGTGGCATAACGAAACAAATCTTAAATTTTTGACCCCTGTTCTTCAAACTGGGCACCTAAACCTTTTCAGATTCCTAGAGTAATAGGAGGGTCTTTCATTTTCATAAATGCTCCTTTCAATCAAACAGTGTGTGCTATTCAGAATGGAGCCTCTAAGTAGCTCTATGGCAGGGACTAATCACCAGGCAATCCAAATACACGATTACAGGGGAGGAAGCTCAGCTCTCAGTTCTTGATAATGAGGAGTCAGGTTAGAGATTGGATTATAAAACCTGTTGGACAAGGAGACTCAAAGAGCTTCCAGAGGGGTGGACTCCCTGGTGTGTTGGAAAATAACACACCCAGAGGGTACAAGACTTCAGTTGCTTGGGTATCCAAGGTTATTGACATGGTCTTGGAGATATAAACATAACTGCATAGACATAAAATTCCATGATGGGATATATACTCTATAGACATAGTGTTATATTATATAGATTGATATGTACCTATGACAAATAAACTCTCTGCTTAATTTTAATTATGTTCTACAATCTATATGCCACTGATTGTATATAGAGATTCCCTTCTTGAATACTTGCTTGTTAAACATGGCATTTGGAATATGATGTAAAAATCAGTGTAAATAAAATCTTTCAAAAGAAAAGACTTCAGTGCCACACGTATCTCTAACCCTTGCTCCATGCATCCCTTTCATTTGGCTATTTCTGACTTGTATACCTATTGTAAATAGGAAATTTTAAGTATAGTTATTTTTCTTGGTTTCTGCAAGTCACAACAGCAAATTAATCAAACCTGAGCTGGACTTGTGAGCACTCCGGAATTTGCAGTCGGCCCTGCAGAAATGGGCAGTGTGGGCAGCCCATTCGTAACTCATTATCAGGAGGGTGGCATGGAATTGACTCCTTAAACAAGGAGGTCTGCATGAGCTCCTGGCCATCAGTATCAGAACTTAATCAAACTGTTGGAAACTCAGGTAGAAGCAAAGAACCAGAAAAGGGATGTAGACTAAAGGTATATGTGTAATGCCATATCAGCAAATGGTATTTAAGCATCATCATTGAGAGTTCACAGGACAGGGGAGATTTTTCCCACATAGCTCAGGCACTCAACAGCCTTTCATGTTACTCTTTCCGATTTTCTCCCTAGTGAGAATGCAGCATGCTAGTTGGCCCAAACTGTCCCATCATGGAATTCTCAGGCAGAAATCTAGTGAAGAACAGTCCAAATTCCAAGCAGGAAGAAACTCATTTTGGAAGTGTTTTACAATGTGAAAAGTGTTTTGCACAATGTCTATAAATCAGATTAGCCTGCAGAGTAGACTTTAGTCTCTTTATTCATCCTTTTTTCTTTCTAAATTGGGCCTTCTAGAACTCACAGGGAAAAAGAACGGAGTCCATGATAAGAGCTGTTTCTTTTATTATTGGAAGAAAATCAGTGAGATTGCTGTGCTAGCAAGGATTCAATTAAATCCTTAGCTATAGGCTCTTGTTTGCTATCATGTCTACACAGGGAAAGGGGATAAAGGAAAGTTCCTGATCTCTCAATGATTCCTTTTTGCTTTTAGCTTCATGGACACTTCATTATATCTGCAAATTGACACTATTTAAGGGTTTATCCTTGTCAGTGTCTCCACTACCTCTGCTCTCCCCCATTAAGCCATACATCTGTCATCATAGATTGGGTAGACTATGTTGTCATATGGAGCCTAGCAGATCCTGAATACATCGGCCTCTGTGTCTGGAGTGAGTTACACCACCATTAACATGCTCTCATTCTTCGGACACCCCTGGATGTTCTAGAATATAATTTATTTCCAATACTGTCAATCTGGAGTTACATTATCAAATCCCATAAATTAAGGACTCAGTCCCATGACAATGTCCCTTACCAGAGATTCCATTCACTGCATGTTTAGGACTTCTGTTATTCAGTCTATAAACTCTGAGAGTTCCTACAAATCTGCCCTCATGTTTGATGACTTGCTCTATCATTTTACAGCCCACAGGGAAACACTTGACTTGTGTTTCTTATAAAGGCTACAACAGAGAGCCAAATAAAAGCATAGAACCAGGTATGGTGGGTGATGGGGAGAAGGTTCCAGAAGTTTACGTATCTTTTCTTGTGGGTTCGGGGGACATGTTGAAGCTCTCCATAAACTATAAATTCATCTAATCTCATTGCTCTAGTTTTTATAGAGCTTTAATGCAAAGCTTCATCTTGTCCTTTCCAGGGGCAGTGGATGAGGCTGGAAGTTTCTACTCTTATGATTTGATTGTTCTGGCTATCAGCCCTCTGATGGGTCTAAGCGGGGGCAACCTCTGAATTCATCACATTTAGCACAAACTCAGGTGTCATCCAAATCCCAAAACTAGTACTCAGCATTTAGGAAAACTCATGGGTCGAGGGAGCATTTTACAAAAACAGAATACAACAAGAAATGCTTTTGTTGTTCTTGTTACTCAAGAAACTACCAGGAGCTCTGTGCCTGGAGTCGGGGATGAGAACCAAGTATATTCCATATTCCACTCAAGTTTGGATGAGGACTAAATCAATTATTGAATGTCTGTCTAATTAGGATAATGAGGCCTACTGCCACAAGATTCTTGTAAAAAAAATAAATGAGAAAGCGTAGAGCTCAGTGGTCTTATATATAGTCAGGAAGCATTAAAATATTCTCCCTTAATTTTTTTAAAGTTTATTTTATTTTAGTGTATAGAAGGGTTACAGTTATATTCACCAGATAGAAGGTGTATTATTTCTCACACATTGATACCCCTTCTCATGTTTTTGTTCTCATTTTCCTTCCCCTACCCCTTCCCCTAAACTTTTTGCCCCTCCTATTTCAAATAAACAAATGAGCATATATATAATATACCAGGTAACAAAGTCAGATACTATAACAATATGAGATTAAACAAAGGGCAGTACAAGAGAGGAGAAAAGAAAAAAAAACACTACATTAAGAATAACAGTCACTCATAATTAAGCTCTTGTTTCCATGACCTTGAGGTCCATTACTTTGGCCTCATCCTATATGGCCTTATGTGTTCAGGGTCTGAGCTATTGTAATCCTCTGCTAGGAGAGTCCTAGGTTTCTACTAATTATTACAAATGAGGGAAACCATTGAGCCTATGTTCCTTTGGGTCTGGTTTACTTCACTTAATATGATTTTTTTCTAATTCTTTCCATTTCCTTAAAAATGGGGCAATATCATTCTTTCTGATGGCAGCATAGAATTCCACATCTTCATGATCGAATCATCTACTGAGGGGCATCTGGGTTAATTCCATATCTTTGCTATGGTAAATAGTGCTGCAATGAACATCGTTGTGCTAGTGGGTTTAGTATGTCCTTGCTTCTGGACCATTAGGTAAATGCCAAGTAGTGGAATTGCTGGGTCATAGGGGAGATCTATGTTTTCATCTTTTGAGGAACTGCCATACTGCTTTCCATAATGGTTGAATGAGTTTGCACTCCCACCAACAGTGTAGTAGAGTTCCCTCCTGGCCACATCCCTGCCAGCATCTGTTATTAGATTTCTAGATAATGGCCATTCGAAGTGGAGTGAGGTGGAATCTTAGAATTGTTTTGATTTGCATTTCTTTTATGGCCAAAGATGTCCAGCATTTCTTCATGTGTCTATAGGCCATTCTTATTTCTTCTTCAGAGAAGTCTCTCTTTAAGTTTTTGGCCCATCTTTTAATGGGATAGTTGTTTTTTGAAGATTTGTTTTGAAGAGATTCATTTTTTTGAGCTGTTGATATATTTTAGATATGAGGCCTCTGTCTGTTGTATGGTTAGTGAAGATCTTCTCCCACTCAGTGGGCTTTCTGTTTAACTTGCTAGCTCTGTCCTTTGCCATACAGAAGCTCTGCGGTTTAATGCAGTCTCATTTGTCCAAACTTTCTTTGATTTGTTGTGTTTCTGGGTCTTTATTAAGAAAGTTTTTACCTGTTCCAAGAAGGCTTAGTGTATCTCCCATTCCTTCTTGTAAAGTTTTTAGGGTGTCTGCTTTTACCTCAAGGTCTTTGATCCATTTGGAATTAATCCTGGTGCAGGGTGATATATAATGATCCAACTTTAGCTTTCTGCAGGTGCTTAACCAGTTCTGCCAGCACCACTTGTTGAAGAGGCTGTCTTTCTTCCATTCTATTTTTTTGGCTCCCTTATTAAAGATTAGGTGGCCATAGATCTGTGGGTTGATTTCTTCTACCTTGTTTTTTTAATCACAAAAGCTCTAGTTTACCTTACATCAAAATCATTATCTAATATGGCATTATTATATTCATCTGTTAGTTTAGTTTCTGCACATACATCTAAGCCCCCAGCCCCACTTTTGTCTATTAGGTAGTGTGGGTATGTGCATGTGCATGTGTGTGCACATGTGTGTGTGTGTGTGTGTGTGTGTGTGTGTGTGTATGAATTCAACTCAGGACCCCATGTTTGCTAAGCAGTTGCTTTACTATTTAAGTTATACCTCTATCTCTATTTTGCATTGGTTATTTTTGATAGGATCTTCCTTGATTTTTTGACCAGTCTGAGCTCTAATTCTCCTGCTTGTTCTTTGTTGTGTTTCTGAAGATGATAGGAACATGCCAGTTTGCCCAGCCATTTTGTTTCCCTCATAACTAGAACAATAGGTGCATACAAAACTATGCCCAGAATTAGTTGAGATGGGGTCTCACAACCTTTACTTTGATTAGGTTGACCTTGAGTCACCATCACCCAATCTCTGCCTCTCAGGTAATTAGAGGTTACAGGCTTGAGACACTGTTATTTTATAGAGAATTACAGCACATTTTAGGGAGCAAATCTGTTTGTGTGTTATGAGCAAAGAGCATCTCTGGTCAAGAATAATTCGGTGCTAAGAGCAGCTTCCATGTGGAAATAGCCAACTGGGTCTCTTGAAAAACTAAAAGGTACCAATAGAATGAGATGGTCTTCAACCTGAACACATTGCAAGTATTTAGAGAGAAAGTAGCTAGGAATACAATCTCTTAAAAGGATATATGAAAAATTCCCAGCCATTAAAGGAGGTGTTTTTGACCTAGATGGGGAAAAGGGGGACATATGAAAATACTGCAATAATTTAAAGAAAAGAATGCTAAGAATATCTGAATTCAAAAACAGGCCACATTTTTCTGAGAACCTGGCAACACTGACAATGCTTGAACTTAAGTTAGAGTTAGATTTCAGTGGTCTTTGTAGCATGCAGCCTAAAGAAAACAATGGAACAAAACAAGTCCTTCTTCCCATTTGGTCCATTAAGCAAATCACAGTCCTTTTAAAAAGTGCAGACAGAGTCACGGCCATTCTTTCCTTGGATCCAGCCACACAATGCCTAAAAAGGATTCACATTGAATTTGTGTTCTTCAAGATGAGAAACTTGTTGATAAAGCCTCAGCTAAGGGGAGAATAAAGAAAAGAAGCTCCTGTATGGGTCAGAGTGGGATTCAAAGGGATTCCTGGCTTGGGTCCTCCAAGCAGCATACGGGCCAGGTTATTTATGTGGCTTAATTCATACACATTGCAATGACAATATGGCGTCTGATGCTGGTAATGATTAGTTGGCAGTCAGCCAAAATACCCCCCCCCCCTTCATGTGGCTTTGGCATAGGGTAGTTTTCATGGCCCTCAATGCGTAGGCTCATTCTTATTTGTCCAAAAGACCCTCTAGTTCCTGCTGTAACAAGTCCAGCCTAGCTCTGTGGCCAAAGAAACAGTGGAACAGAGAATAAATATATCTGACAAAGCCATCAGGGATTTGAAAACAGAATCTGGTGATAAAGATGGTAATTACAAGGTTCTCTGAAAATACAATCTCAGAACTAGAGTCCAGAAGCTTTTTGCACTAGTAAGGAGAATGATGAGAGCGTCCAAACTTACTAATGATACTTAAGTCTTTTTCACTGATAACTGAATAACTTTTTGTGAGTATCAGGAAAATTTTCATGATGTAGTTCAGGCAAAAGATCTTCGCTGCTGCTGCGCCAGGCCACCCAGTGACGGAGCTCGTGAGTCCCACAGCAAAACCCCACTCCACTCCTCTAAAAGCCATGTGTAAGTTTAACTTCCCACTTGGTTCATGCTTAGGAAGCTGACTCAGCTGCTATTCAAGAGGGAAAAAAAATAGTCTTTATTTCCTACCTCTAATAGCATTGAAGATCTAATTGCATTTTGCAATGTTTAATCAGTCTGTAGATTGTGGTTTAATTTGTGTATTTGCCGTTACCAAGTCATGATACTTAATAGAAGGCTTCCCTTTGGGTTTAGAAAGGGAAGGGTGAAGACAGATGCAACTTCCCTTCTAAACACTAGAATGACTTCTATGCTGCTGTGTCCCGCTCATGGCATGGGCAGCTGCCTGAGATCTTCCATTCTTCCATCCCTCCACGTCCCCATCCACAACCACCTTCTGAGCTCTCTAAGCAAACATCCCAGTGCTGCTCCCTCTGGGATCCCCAGTTCGTTCATAGTTCCTAGCATATGCTGGGCTAGAAACAGATACTTATTAAAAAAGTAATAGAAATGGATGATGGGCTCATGATACAAAAATGAAGTGGACTGGAAAGAGTCCATATTCTACTTTCTTATTAAGGCCATTTGCACAACTCCTGGCACTGGGCTAAAATATAATCTTTCAAAGATTTGCAGTTTTAAATCCATAATGATCAAAATTACACAATTTGAGGACATGGATTGGGAGAGAATGACAGAATGGGTGACACTGGTCAAGAGGCATTGTGCATATAATCTGACTCACCGAACTGAAACCCCTTCAGCTACTTAAAGGAAAAGACAATTAGAGGCCAGGAGTTTGGCCTGGTGGTACAGTGCTTGCCTAGCATTCACAAAGCCCTGGGTTTGATTTCTTGGTTACCACATACACAGAAAAAGCCAGAAGTGGTGAAGCATTAGCCTTGAGAAAGCTCAAGGACAGTGCCCAGACCCTGAGTTAAAAAAAAAAAATTAAGAAAAGTTAAGTTAGAATAAATTAGTTGTGAAACCTTAAGGTGGAAGTCTGATATGCTATTACTTGTGTTACTCTTTATACCATTAACTTCCTTAGTTGATTCTGAAACTTAGGAGAGATATATATATATATATATATACACATAGTCAGTCCTGGGCTTGAACTCAGGGCCTGGGCACTGTCTTTAGACACATTTTACTCAAGGCTAATGCTCTGCCACTTGAGCCATAGCACCACTTCCAGCTTTTTCTGTGTATGTTGGTACAGAGGAATCGAGCCCAGGGCTCCATGCATGCTAGGTTAGCACTCTACCACTAGGCTACTCTCCTAGCCGTGGAACCATGTTTTTAAAACTAGAAAATCCATCCTTTCAGTGAAGGAATGAGGCACTAATTCAAGAAAAGACACACACTTGCCCAAGACCAGAAATCAAGTTGTCGATGTAATGAAATTTGGACTTACATTTCTTGATTTTCAGGTTTTTGTCTCTTTCTTGCCTTTCAACTCCTTAAGGATTTACTGCGCACTTACTATGTGCAAACACTGGTGAATATTGGAAATAAGAGATGAACAATTATAAACCTTGTTTTCTATTAAGTACTACTGTGTATGCTACAGTGAGTGAGTCAAATGGTCAATATACTTCTTAAATTTGCATTGGAGAATTTGGATTTAAAGGGATTAAATCACTTGACCAGAAGAAGTCACTGGCTTTAAACACTGGACTTTTCTATAGAGCACAAAATTATCCCAAGATCTGAAGAAATAAGCACTTAAATAAATCATTCCCTGGGAATGGATGGGGTCTTTTCTCAGCCCATTTTTTCCCAACCCCTATCTTTCCCAGAGCAGTGTGACTTTGATATTGTAACTCTGACTGGAGAAGGAGGTAGACTCAATTCAGTATAAGCAGATTCAGATTAGATGTCTAAAAGGGGCAGACTGTGGAATAAAAACTTGATTATTATTACTATGTATAATGCAATTCACAATGACACCAAAGAGCTGTAAAGTTTACTGGCTTCTTTCCTGACTCCATCTTCACAGTTTTGAAGATACTACTTGTTCCCTTGCAGCTGAAGAATTAAAAGTGACAACAGAACTGAGAAGAAGAGGGGAGGGTTTTTTTTTTTTTAAGTAAAGGTTTAATGAGCTAATGGTGTTGATTTAAGAGAAAAGAAGATAAGTTGGAAGGCTCCAGCAGATAAGCTAAGGAATGTGCTTGGAAATCATCCCTCCATAACACAGCTCATAAAATGGTGCTCAAAGATAAGAAAATTATCTGAAAAAGCTAGTCTGAAATGGATCCATTTGAAGATTCTGTTGGGATATATAAATAGGAAGGTGAAATCTACTATCCAGGACTTTGTGTGGGATTTGGGTTTTCCTGTTATTCTTTGCTAACGCTTTAGACTTTCTCTTCCTTGGTGGGAGTGGAGTAAAAGTAGAACTAGAGTTGTAACTTTTCCTTAGCAAAGAGAGCATTCCAGATGTAAGAACCTAGATAAAAGAGCAACTTAGTCTGCCTAAGGACAGGATGTTAAAGAGAAAGAAAATTATTTAGGAAAGTATGGCAAGACTTCAGCTAGGTGAATAATTGCTCTAGCATTCCAGATCTTACAACCCAGAGCCCAGCCTTACAAGTGCACACAGTTTTTTTTGGAAATGCTACATTAGTTACTCATTTTGTTTTAGAAGTTTATCAAAATGGAGATCCTAAAATGTCACCTCAGAGACTCTGATAAATAGGTTAAAAAGAACATCTATTCTTCTAAGAGGATGAAATAACAACAAATTTAAAGATCTAATTGGCTTTTATTTGCAATTCTGAAATCAGCCAGCATGTTATGCAGAAAATAGTATTTTACTGAGTAGTTAAGAATGGTTGAAACAACTTAATAGTAACAAAATTATATTTGGAAAAAAAGAGAAGGTTGATTATGGGCCGGGAGTTTGGTCTAGTGGTTAAAATGCTTGCCTAGCATGTACAAAGACTCAGGTTTGATTCCTCGGTACCACATATATAGAAAAAGCCGGAAGTGGTGCTGAGGCTCAAGTGGTAGAGCTCTAGCCTTGAGAAAGTCCAAGGGCAGTGCTCAGACCCTGAGCTCAAGCCCTAAGACTGGCAAAAAAAAAAAAAAGGTTGATTGCTTAATATCAGATTAGTATGTTACCTTTCTTTTTTTTTTTTATTTTTTATTGTAATTAATAAAAGGGTTACATGATATTTGCCAGATAGAAGGTGCATTAATTCACATACATTGATACCCTTTCACATGTCTTGGTACCCATTACCCTCCCCCCCCACACCCCCCACCAGTCTTGGTTTTCCCCCCTTCCCTATCAAAGTTCAAATAACCAAATACAAATAAATGCAATATATCAGATAACAAAGTGAGATACTGTAACAATATGAGATACCCAAGGGACAGCAAAGGAGATGAGAGACAACATAGTACATTAAGGACAACAATCATTCGTTATATGGCTTTTGTTTCAATATCCTGGAGGTCCTTTCAATTAGCTTCATACTATATGGCCTTATGTGTTACCTTTCTTTCTTCCTTTCTCTCTTCTTTTTTCCTTCCTTTCTTGTCTTTTCTTTTCCCCTTCCTTCCTTTCTCTCTGTCCCTCCCTCCCTTCCTTCTTTCCTTCCTTCCTTCCTTTTTTTCTCTTTCTTTCTTTCTTTCTTTCTTTCTTTCTTTCTTCCTTCCTTCCTTCCTTCCTTTCTTTCTTTCTTTCTTTCTTTCTTTCTTTCTTTCTTTCTTTCTTTGTTTTCTTCCTTCTTTTTTTCCTCTCCCTTTTGGAATCAGTATTTTTGGGGGATAGGATTTTGCTTCAGAATTCAATCTCCTCTTGCCTCAACTTCCCAAGAGCTGGGATTACTGGTATTTGCTATAATGTCCAGGTTACAAGTTACCCTACTTGCAAAGATTAAAAGCAGAGAGCACATCTTCATTACTGCACCCCAGATAAATTGGACTTTTGCTAATTAGTTGTTATTTCCTTCCTATTTGCAGGAAAACTTGGGGTTTGGAGATTACACTGCTTCCTTCAAGTTTTGTTTTGATTATATGAAAGTTATTATGAGTGACTCCATTTTAATCTGGTCTGTTCTTCTTGCATCTACAAGAGCTCAGTGTAAAACCATGGGGACCTATAAACTTCGATTAACAGTGTTCATAACTAAAACTCACAAAGTCCATGAACTTGAGGGGAAAACAATTTTTACTAACTCTAACTGAAGTTTAGCACTTTGAAAGTAGGCACTAAACTAGGTGGGATTAGTAGTCTATGCAAAATCACTAATAGAAACCATAAATTTTTGAATGACACAATGTTCTTAACAGATATTTAAAATTGTTTATCCAGAATCTCTCCACATAGCCCAGAGTGGCTTCCAAATTTATCAAATTTGACTACATCTAACAGATTTGATTCCAACTCTTATTATTTTAAGCAAGATTATACACACACACACACACACACACACACACACATTATAATTACTTTCTTCTGTTTAAAACATTATGGAGAGAAGAGACTCTAAAAGAAGTTAGTTCAAAGCACATAGAGTTTACTTTTATTAACAGGGAGCTCTATTTTCATATGCAAGTCTGATATTTCTATACTAGTTAAGAAGCCAAACCTTGGGAGATTGGATATAGGTTATCTGCTTCAGTGTATGTGTGTTGCTGTGAGAGAAAAGAAGCAATAAAGAGCAACAGAGCATGATGACTAGATGCAAAGCCAGCCAGGCCTGTTTGCGAGCTTTTCCCAAGAAACTGAGTTAGCTACAGCCTAGGAATGTCAGATCTTATATTTAAATGTGGAGCTGTAAACAAGTAATGCATACCACTGAGCCACCCAACTGTTCTTTATTTGTCACTTCTTGGTCATTGTGAAACCATTGAGGACAAGTTCCCAGGCTTTATGATAATTGAGAATTTATATCCAAGCTATGCTTCTTATGAACTTTATACCTGAGCCCAAAGTGGGTATAAATTAAATTAACTGTAACATCTAAAATAAAGGAGGGACAGAGGGATGGATGGATGGATGGATGGATGGATGGATGGAAGGAGGGAGGGACAGAGAGAGACAGGGAGGGAGGGAAGAAAAAAGGGAAGGAGGGAGGGAAGGATGGAAGGAAAGAAGGAAAAAAAGAAGGAAGGAAGGAAGGAAAGAGCAAAAATTCCAAGAAATCAGGGCTCTTTTGAAAAACCGTAGCTGAAAATATGGAAAATCAAATCTCCGTCATCTATTGCTTTGTGATAAAGGAATGTCAGTGGCTGTGATTATCAGACTATACAAAAAAAAAAAAAAACAAAATAAAAACAGAGATGACAAGACAGAGTGCCTACATCTAAGTCATTTATTTGGCCTTGTCATGTCTTAATTACAAACTGTAGTCATCTAAGGGCTCACACAGACTAAGAACTAAATTTAGTCAGTAATTACTGAAAGCCACATAATTTATTATATATAGTTATCATATAGTTTGTAAAGAGCTATTTGACCCCATTTAACCATTATGTAAGGCTCAGATGGGCAAAGATCAGGTCAATCAAGTGAAAGAGCCACCACATATAAACTCTTAGTGCTTATTTAAATCTAGGTTGATTCTCTCATTTGTGCCAAGAAATATTCACAATTAGTAAGACAGAAATATAGTAGACGATGTCTCTTCAAAGACAAAAATCAAGTTACAGATGGCAATATTATTCATTTGCCTCCTCAAACTCAGTAAAAAGAAAAGAAAGTAAATGATTTGAGGACTGGGAATGTGGCTTAGTGGTAGAAGGTTTGCCTATGGAGACCTGGGTTCGATTCCTCAGTACCACAGAAAAAGACAAAAGTGGTGCTGTGGTTCAAGTGGTAGAGTTGCTAGCCTTGAGCAAAAGAAGCCCAGGGACAGTGCCCAGGCCCTGAGTTCAATCTCCAGGGCTGGAAAAAAATATATATGCATATATATGTTTATATATAAATATATATATATTTTTTAAGTACAAACTCTCAAGAACAAAAGGGTCCAAAGGTAAAACTGCATAACACATTAGAAGGGCAATAGTTAATTGACAGGCCATGAATTACAAGAATGCTTCTCCTAACTCTGCAGTGGAAAAGCCACTGACTATGCCACAGGAGTCCCAATACATCTAAAATCTTTGCTTCTACCAAGGGGAAAGTTGTAAGATTAACAATATGAGGAAAATTGTAAACAGAACTAAGAAGCAATTAAATCCACCTTTGTTTCTCTATGCATCACTATTTGAGATTATTCTTCAGAAGAGATAAATAATATTGCAGTTGTTGCCTGTGGAATAACAGACACAGAGACAGGCCATCCATGCCATAAAGCATGTCCCATGGGAAAGGAACAGGTTGAATTGAGACATCCCTCTCCTTACTTGCCTCCTAGCACAAGCTTGTATGCTACCACAAGGTGGGAAACTAGAAGAAAACCTTCTTGGAAAATCTAACTGGCTTAATGGTAAACACAGAGATTCATCTCCCAGAAAAAAAGGAAAGAAGAAAGAAAGGTAAATAGCTACCACAGCTCCTTCAGATGCTGTGCTTTGTTATTGGACATACCCTTGCGTACAGGCACACCTTCCTTGGAATGGCCCACATCCAGTAGTCACTGAACTTGCCATTATATAGTCATCAGCCAAGACACAGACAGTAGGGCAGGTCTTTGGCCCAATATGGGACACCTTGATAGGCAGCAGGAACTTTAGAGATCCATCACTGTGGCCTACGGTACAGTTTGCTATCTTCCTTTGTGTAATTTTGTCTCCTCCTTCTCATCCTCATAGGTTGGTCTCTAAGAAATATCTGGCACCTGTTCTGACCCAATGTCTTCTTCCAGGGACCCCACACAGCAAACACAAAACAGTGAAGAACTGAACAGTATCAGCAGTTTTGCAAGGGCACAAAAGCAAGCAGCTCTTCCATCGATGAAGCCTACCTGCTGTTGAAGGGCCTGGTGTTGGCACTCTGGCTTCCATTCAGAGTCATCCATCCATGAGATGCCCAGTATCAGCTTCTTGGGAAAGCCTGGAAGATGAATGAGGGATGCAAAGCAAAAAGGCTGAATGTAATATTACTTTACCAAGAGAGGATATGATAGCTACGAAGAAAGCAGGAAGCACAAAAATATCATAGAAACAAAAATATAAGGCTGTGAACAATAATAGGTATTATAAAAAAATAACCAAAATGATTGAAGGTGATGATGAGGCTATTGCCATGTATTGAGAATGAAAAGGAAACAAACAAGTGAGAGAGAAATATCCATAAGCCCAAAACAACAGCAACAACAATGCAGGCACACGCACACGTGTGCACGCGCGCGTGCGCGCGCGCACACACACACACACACACTCATCATATGAGCTTGAGATTCATTTCTGTGCAAAAATATCAAGAATCAAAATGTTTTGGGGCCATAGAGTTGTACCAGAAACTTACTAGTAATGGTTCTGGAGTCTTGGGAAACTCAAATCATTATCAATAGAATATAGTGGGAGCCCTGCTTCGTAGAGTGTACTTGGCCCTGTCTGTGTTTTCATAAAGTGGCTCTTTGAAGCTTCATGATAAGGGTACTCATCCCTTTTCACCTCCCAGAGTTCCCCCCTCCTAACATTGACCTGTTGGAAATTAGGTTCTAGCATATAAATTTGGAGGGAGCATTAGCATTCAGACCAAAACAAACCAAAAAAAAAAAACTGTGGTGTTTTCAGAAACGTGAGACCTCCGAAGTGTGAACTCCGATGTCTTTCATCTGGCATTTATTTGAAGATGAATTCCACAAAGAGGAGAAAATACACCAACAGCATCAAAGCTTACAGAATGCAAAGGGAAGGCATGATGGCTCAGGAAGGCTGGGAAAAGAAGGAGGATTGCTGTGAGTACTTCACAAAGGTGAGGGTGAGAGGTCCTATCAGGTGTCCGAAGAGGATGAAGAGGTAGAAGGACTTTGACAATTTCTTTTTTTTCACATAAATATCTGAATTCTACATAGAATAAAATAACTGAAATTTGATGAGCTATACAAAACCAAATTCCTCCTTTATCTATTCCTTCTCTCCTAGTGTAGGTATGTAAGTAACTTCCCAAGAGTCTGTCTTCTTCTCATGGAGCATAATAGACTCTTGCATGTCATAGTGCTCTAAAATAAGGTCTACAACATAGACTCCAATGGTCCAAAAACAAAGGCAAGTGTTTCCTGTTCTCTGATTTGGCTGTATGTGGGGGTTGGGGGGAAACTAAGTATCAAGCACCATAAGGCTTGTTCTTTATCATTCATTTTTGGCAATTTCTTAATGAGATGCACCAAAGGGAACAAACAAGGAAAGGCAATTATCAACTTCAGTAAAAGTAAAAATCTTCAAGAGAGGAAATGACATTCTAATGTACTTTAGAATTTATCTGTACAGTGACTCTCCACAGAATGAGTTTTCAGTCAGTGACAGATGACATATAAGACAGAGATACCACAGGATTATAATGGGAGTTGATAAACTCATACCACCAGTATGGTTGCTGTACTTTCTCCATGGGCCCATATACTGAGATACACAGAGGCAATTGTACTTCAGCTGTCTTTAGTAGTCTGTGCAGTAACACTTTGCGCAGGTTTGTAGCTCAAGACTGTGCCTGCAGTCTAGGTGTGCAGGAAACGCTAAAATTTAGATTTGTGTATAGTCACTGTGGTGTTTACACTATGAAATTGCCTAATGATTCATTTCTCAGGATGTATCTCTGTCAAGGGAGACACTGAACATATTTACAAGTAAATATTTAAGTATATGAATATGCCAACAAACATTTACATATTCTGAATAATTAAACTGAATATCTCACCACAATTATACAAAACCTGTTAAGGAACAGGAAAGAGAACAAAAAAATAGTTTTATACATGTCTGTAAGAGAAGGCTTAAGAAGAGGGAAAGAGAATTAACCCTGTGTTTTCTATAGTAGATAGCAAATAATTAAAACATACAACTAAAAATCCTTACATATGAATGTATTTTTCTTTACATTATTAACATATATATGAGTGTTCTTCACATAACAAACATGCAGTTATTTACATGACTTGTAAGTATTACAAGTTAATGAAGGGCTACAAAGTTCTATCTAAATGGTTGTCTCTGAGAGCTTAAAGAATAGGAAAGAAACAGCTTTTGGTGCTTGTTCCGAAGGTCTTCTAGAACTATTTGATTCTTTCAGCTATATTCAGCCATGGATCACCTTAATAAAAATAGAAGCTGTATTTTAGAAAGACTGGAGATAAGACTGGTCTCTTGTGACCACCCAATTAAGGTGATTAGAATTGCTTTTCATATCCCTGTCCTCTTCATAGCTCTTGGTCACTAGCTTCCTTAATCCCTGCTCAATTTGGAAGATGGTGATTGATGGGCTTTTGGCTCCTTTAGTGAAATGATGTCCTCCAAAAAATGGAAGAGGACACACTGTGCTCGGAGGAGGTACGGTAGCTAGAAAGAAGCATGTGCTATTCCAATACGTTTCACAGAAATGCTGACACTGAAAGCCAAAGGTGACATTTTTTTCAGTAACTGTCATCTTGGTGT
Organism: Megascapheus bottae; assembly: GCF_031878675.1. Classification (NCBI taxonomy): domain Eukaryota; kingdom Metazoa; phylum Chordata; class Mammalia; order Rodentia; family Geomyidae; genus Megascapheus; species Megascapheus bottae. Next base: position 57,599,029 of record NC_143517.1, read on the forward strand.
TGGAGATTCCAGATGGTTGCTCAAAGTGGCCAGTGACCTCTAGGGTTTGTTCTGGATAACAAAGAAATAAATTTTTCTCCCATTGTGCTCTTCTTCTAGAAGTATGTATTGCAAACAGAGAGGAGCTCTCTTGAACTTGTTTTTTTTTTTTTTTTTGAAAAGAATCAATACTGGGGGAGCTTTTAGTTTTATTCTTTTTTTTTCAAATTCAATATATTCTCAAAGGGAGAATATATTATAAATAGCTCATCAATTCAAGAAAATAATCTAGTGTTGCCTTTGGTGAAAAAAAAAGTCAAGCTCTGAGCTGTGATGCAGAGGAGAAAGTTGAAACAAACAGGAAAAAATTTATTCTTTTATCTCAGTCATTGTCCAGGAGACTCAATCTCCTGAGCTGAGTCCTTGGATCCGGGGAAAAGAAAATAGTGAAGAGAATGGTTATAAGGAAAAAGCAGTTCTGAAGGAAATAGCTAGCACTCTACTGAAATCTAAGAACAAGGAGGTAAAAATATTCTACCCTTGGGAATGGTCCAAGGAAATGTAGAAGAGTGATACCTGACATTGTACTCATATTTATGCATGTGTTTGTTTATTGTGGCAATTGCTTGACACTTCTTTTAAAAACATCTCTACAATTTGGATTTTAAAAAAAGAAAGCAAAAATTAAGAAATGCTGGGAAGTCAGGACTGAAAAATGCCCCTTAAGAATTACCAGAAATCTTGGGCAAGACATTGATGTTCCTTCAGTTACACAGAGGAGAGACTTGAGTCTCTGTGTTTACATACTAAATAAAAGGGTGAAATAGATGAAGGCAGAATAACTCAGGAAACTTAAGAAAGCATCTTCCCTTTTAATCATTAGAAAAGGAAGGAATGATTATTATCTTTTTAAAGTGGGCTGTTGCTTTTTGCTTGTGAGTTATAGAAAATGTCACCAAGTCATTTCTCAGTGTCTCCAGTGAGAGAGGAAGGGATACAGGATCTGAGCCATTCCTTGTGAAAGGAACTAATTCATAAATACCATCTGGGATTCCCAGAAGCTTAACACTGAAGAGGAACCTGGCCCAACGGGGTTATCTATTTTGTTAAAGATTAGGCAGCTTTCAAGTTTAGCATCAAAAAAAAAAAGAAGAAGAAGAAAAAGAAAAAAAAATGAGAGTTGCTAGTCTATTCTGAGATATGTTTGAAGGTCAATGAGATACTGTGAGAAATAAAAACAAGGAAAAGAACTACTGGACTTAAGAAAACTTTGGTTTTTTTCCTACGATAAGAATAAAATCAACTGAATACCAGTGGCTCAGCCAAGCTACTCAGGAGACTGAGATTTGAGGATCAACGTTCAAAACCAGCTCTGACAGGACAGTCTGTGAGACTCATATCTCCAAGTTCACCAACTGAAAGCTGGGAGTGGAACTGAGTGTGGTTCAAGTGGTAGAGCAGTTGTCTTGAGGTGAAAAAAGAAAAAAAAAAAAAAGCTCTGGCCCTAGACCTAGCAGCAACAACCAACCAAATAAATAAAAATAATGGTCAACCAAGAACATATGATTGAGTAAAACTGAAGAGTCCATAAACATGTGCATCTACTGATCTACTGTTCCTGGTTGGTTTGGTAACCCCTCCTACAATATCATAATGGTATAAAGAGAGTGAAAAGAACACTCGTGCATGGCCAAGTGTATACTCCCCTGAGGGATAGTCTGGAGAGTACTTGAAGAAGGGAAGAATGGAGTTGAGTACTGAAGTCCCTCAAGATTATTACACAGAATTTTGTCCTCTGCTATTTTAGTGCAGTTGGATAATCAGCTCAATGTTTGGTGACCCATGACATTTTTTCTGCTCTCGGCTCCGTGCCATGCCTGGAGAGGACTTTGCACTGCATTACAGAAGCCTCCCTAAGCCCTGAGCCTCCTGTGGGCAGGGATTATGGGAACTGAGGCTTAGATAGATGCCCTGACCTTCACTGTGTACACAGCACCTGACTCCATACTTTTTGACACTGCTTTTTAATTTTTTTAAATTTTTGTGGGTCATGTGGCATGAACTCTGGGCCTGAGCATTGTCCCTGAGCTCTTCAGCTCAAGGCTACTTCCCTACCCCTGGACCTGGGTATTGTCTCTGAGATCTTCAGCTCAAGACTACCACCTTATTCCAGGAGCCACTGCCCCACTTCCCGTTTTCTAGAGATTAATTGGTGATAAGAGTCTCATGGTCTTTTGTGCCCGGGCTGGCTTTGATCCTCAGATCTCAGCCTCCTAAGTAGCTAGGATTACAGGGGTGAGCTGGCACGCCTGGATTGACATTGCTTTTTTAAGCTACTGGGCTGTCTACCGTGCCTATCTCAGAGGGATCTGAGGAGGATTACATGAGCAACTACACCAAATCACATTGAAGGAAACCTGACCTAAAGACTTGGGAGGAGAGAGTATTGTTTTTTAAATCGAAGGGATAAGGCTAGACAGAAGACATTCAGAGCTTTTGTTCTGTTCCCAAAGAACAAAATGGTTTTTTCATATTGAACTGGATCACTCCTCGGGATTTCATTTCTGACAAGGATATACACATCAACCACAGGCAATATGTCTCTGCTGTTGCCAGAATGTTTTTTTTTTCTTTTCCCACAATCATCAAGAGACATTGCCAGATACACACCAGATGCAGGAGGAGCTGTTCCTACCTGGAGGAACCCAGACACCTTTTAACATCATGACCATTCTTGGACTCCTCCCAGAACTATCTCCCCTCTCCAAAAGTGTTGTGGGTTAAATTGTACCTAGAAATATGACTGTGGTGAGACAGCACATCTCTGAAGACATAATCAAGTTAGGGGAAGGTCACAGTGATTCAAGCAGACCTGTACTGTCATCCATATAAAAAGAGAGAAATTGGGACCAAGGTGCAGAGGAGAGATTCATATGACCATAAAGATGAAGCAAGAGTATGGCAGCCACAAGCCAACGGCTGCCAAGGACCGTTATAATCCACCAGATTCTGGGAAAAGCAAAGGGTTCTCCCCTAAAATTCTGAGGGAAGTAGCCCCTTGCTAACACCTTGATTTCTTAGTCTATTTCTTTTCATGTGCCCTGAGGACTGAACCACTCATCAACTGAGGGGCATCTGGGTTGGTTCCATATCTTTGCTATGGCAAATAGTGTTGTGATGAACATCATTGTGCTAGTGGATTTAGTATGTCCTTGTTTCTGGACAATTGGGTAAATGCCAAGTAGTGGAATTGCTGGGTCATAGGGGAGCTCTATGTTTAGTCTTTTGAGGAACTGACAAGGCCAACAATTTATACTCATGATTCTGCTGGCTCTGACAAAATCTTCAGAGTAAGATACAGCCCTTGCCCACCAAGCAGCTTTCTAAGTTGGAATTTTTGAGAAAGAATGAGAAGAAGCATCAGTTTCTCTTAACTCAGGCACTACCTGGGTTTCTTACCCAGCCTGGCCACCATCTAACTGTAGCTGAACCAAGCAAGGAAGAGATGACAACGGTCCACACAGAGTTATAGAAGTAAAACTATAATTTCTGCTTCACTTTTCCTTCTGGGTGAGTTCATCTGACACATATCCTCAAACCTAACAAAGGCCCTGCATCAGTGACCTTTCACCTCCACCCATTGGGAAAGAATCCAGCAATACTATGTCAGCTTCAGTGGAAAGAGCAAACCAATCTAAATAATTTCTCGTGGTTCCTGCCAACTCTCTTGTTTCTAAGAAGTAGATTAAAAGACCTGAGGCAATCCAAGGCACAGTGATAGAAATATATTTTTGTACATGTATATCTGATTCTAAGTGTGACCCCTTTTCTAATATAAAATGGAAGGAGGCAGGGGTTTCATTCAAGAAATTATGTACTGTTTTACTTTGAATTGGAACTTTGAATTGGTATATATCATAAGAAAGATGGGATTCTTACAGCAAAAGAACATGGACCAATCAAAGCTAATCATACTAAATACCATAGGGAGGAGAAAAGGGAGAAACTTAAGGGTACAGAAAGGAGAGGCAGAAGAAGAAAAGAGTTTCAGGAAAAGAAAGAACAAGAAACCAGGAAGAACAAAGTACAATTCCAGCTCTGTGTGGAGACACCAGATAAAACAGCAGTTTTGTAAAAGCATACCCAACCTGGAAAGGCCCCAGCAGTATGTATGGGAGCCAAACCAAATACCACCTATTCATCTGACTGCAGACATCACCACTTGTAAGGAACCCCTATTTACTAATAGACTTCCAGGAGAGGTGGGGAACCTAACCCTTCATTGACTGTGCCTGTAAAAGTAGTGGAATCTCAAGCATGTCATTACAGCCTTCTTGCTTTTCACTTCTCAATTCCGATCCATTGGAATGGAGCCATTGGAATGAGCTGCTGATTTGATCAAGGAGATAGAAAGTTTGTTTCCTCAGGGAGGAGGTTGGCCTGGAGGGCTGCTGAGATCATTGCCCAGAAGAGGCCTTGACAGCTGGGCACAGGGAGTTCATGACTATAATCCTAGATATTTAGGAGGCTGAGATCTGAGGATCGAGCTTCAAAGCTAGCCCAGGCAAGCTAATCTGAGAGACATTTAGCTCCAATTAACTACAAACGCCATAACTGGACGTGGTATAGTTCATGTGGTAGAGCATCCATTATGAATGAACAAAAATGAGTGAGTGTTCAAAGCCTTGAGTCCTAGCCCCAGTGCCAGCACACACACACACACACACACACACACACACACACACACACACACACACGGGTACACAGTAGATTTTGAACATGCTGTTCTGCTCTAGTCCGGACCTGAGTCTGTGGGGAGTGAAGTTTACACAGCAGCAGGGCTTCCCTGGACCTCTCTGCAATCTTCGCATGTGGTAGAAAGATGCCTTACTAGTGAGAGCAGCCATCTGGCCGTAGGGAGTGGCACATCCACGAAGGATGCTTGTCAGCTCCTGGTGGCCCCCCTCACCTGCTGGCTCTTGTCAGTACACAAGCCATTCAGTTCTTCACGACCAGCCAGTCAAACAGCGCCTCTCTCCTCCATCAGTAGCACAGGGCATCTCAGCCTGGCTTCAACCCACTGAGCCTAAGAAGAGCCAGGAAGGTTGGGTTCCTCTGCCTCTGTCTCAATCTGGAGTTGAGTGTTCCAGAAACAATGGCCATGAAGGTTCAACCCAATCCAGTGACAACAATTAATGCAGAGGTTTTTGAAGTTCTCACTACAACCTTCAATATCAGGACATCACACACACACACACACACACACACACACACACACACACACACACATATACTTGCACACACCTTCTCAGAAACTGTATTTAAACTATTTTATTTTAGGCAATGCACCTTTATAGATTTCATGACTTCCTGGTCACAGTTTAAAAACTAGAAGTCGAACTCTTGCCCTTTCCCATTCAAAATTCCATCTTTGTTTTTTCCTTGGGACAAAGAGAATGAGGAAAGAGGAGGGAGAAACAGGTATCTCTTTCCTGGTGATGTCTTTTATCCAAAAAGGATAAAATTCACAATTCAGAAGCCCTGGAAATCTGTGGAGGAAAGACAATAGAAGCATAGCCTCGGACACAATGATCTAAATGGTAAATGGTTCTGAGCCTGGTGACAAACTAATCTGAGAGATACTTAACTCCAATTAACTAGTCAAAATCCATAACAGGAGGTGTGGCTCAAGTGGTGGAGAACCAAGCCCTCAGGTGATGGAAGAAAAACTCAAATTCTAGGCCAGTCAGCTCAGTCCTAGTCTCCAAAACCAACAACAACAAAACAATGAAGAACCACAACGGTTTACAAAGTGTTACTCTCTTTCTCTGTCTTTTCAGGCAGTCTAAAAAATATCATTTTTTTTTTAAGACAGAGTCTTTCTCTGAACTCTTCTGTGGCCCACAATTGGTTTGTAGACAAATATTTTCATAAGGAACAGTGTAAGTAGAAGTGTGTGTGTGTGTGTGTGTGTGTGTGTGTGTGTGTGTGTGTGTGTGTGTGTGTGTGTTGTGTGTGTGTGAGCTAAGTGGGTGGTATAATTTTAATCAAGGTAGTCCTGACAGTCATGCCTAAGCAGGGGAGGAGAGCAGAGGGCAGATAGTTTCAGGCAGAAGGTGCAACTTGGTCCAAGCCACCATGAGTCTGTGTCTGGTACCCTGGTATTCCAGCACCCCCTGCTACAGTTGAGGTCAGGCTCTTGTCTAGAATCTCTCCCTCATTCCTCCCAAGTGTTAGTAAGTGTTACGAAATACTTTGTTTAAAGTATAACTTCTTTCTGCTGGAATGTGGAAAGACTGTTCTCCCGGGGCAGAGAGATTCCTTGTCCTGTAAGAGGATGGGCTCTGGATTGGAACTTGAGGGTGGAAGGGTAAAGAGAAAGATCCTAGGTGTGCATTTTTCAAGACCTCATTCTTCTTCACCCTTCAATCAAGCAGGCCTCCTGGTCATCAGGCCATGCTTGCGGTGTCCCCAGCAGATGTGAGCAGGTACCTTGAGGCCCCAGGTGTCTCAACCCTTATGCAGCCATGCTGTTCCTTACCAATGGATGAGATTTAGATGCGACATTGAAGTATTTTGATTTGTTGCTTTATTTTTTAAAAATGTACTCTAGTGAATGTCTTCAGAGTGTGATGAAATCAATGCATTATCTGATGGGACTCAACTGGAACAAAGCGAAACAGCACATCCGCAGAGCTGAACCAATGTTTTCTGCCCTTCAAGTCTCGGTGGAGTCTGATACTAGCTGCTTAAAGTGTTGATCCCAGAAAGGGAAGGAAGGGCCCTTCCCCTGACTCCTGAGCTAAACTTAGAGGCAAAGCACTTGCCTAGCAGGTGCAATTTCCTGGGTTTGATCCCCAGTACCAGAGGGCGGGGAGAGGGGTAGATTGAGAAAGGGAGGGAGGGAGGGAGAGAGAGAGAAAAAGAGAGAGGAGAAAGACAAAACACAAAAATACATTCAAAGAAATGTCCCTAACTTGTACTCTGCATCCCAGCTATCTAAGATAGTCTGTCCCCACCAAGGACACCAAAACATTTCATGTGTTCCAATCTGTGCCCTTTCATCTCTATTTATACTGTGCTTTCCTGGGTCTTTGCCTACCTATTTGTTTGCCAACTGCCTACCCTTTCAAAACTCACCTTGAGTTTTCATTCAGTTTTTTCCAACAACTCCAAGTGAAGGTTCAGCATAAGCAGAGCTCATGTGGATTATTGGGGAATCTTAATATCCTAGAGATTACAAAACATGTCCCCGTTCTGGAAATCCCTAACCTAGTTAAGTGTGATAGGTTCATCCAATGTAATGTGATCAGTGTCACAATTAAAGTCAATATATGCAGTCATACAAAGTCCCCTTCAACTTGCTGACTCCAGATGTAAGCAGGAGAACAATTCTGAGAAACAACAACTTTTTAAATCAAATATCACTATACCCGACTTATAGATGAGGAAATAAGTACATTTTCTAAAGTGCCAAGTTAGCAAATAACAGAGGCAGGTTTCTTAATCACTAATTCATCTGGTTTTTAATTCTCCCCTAAAAAACCAAAGAGGTTATTCTAAGGATTTCATTTTGTCTTGTTTTGAGGTAGACTTACTTAGCTAATTAGACTGGCTTAAAGTATGTTCTTCCTTTTCAGAGTGCTGAGATTATAGGAGACCAAATCTGATCCTCCGGTGAGTATTTGAGGATTTTATACCAACAAAAAAAAACTCACTAGGTAGGCCTGGCCAGTGTGTACTAACTCATAAGACTTGCAAAAGGCCAGCAATTAGGATGGGTGCCTTCACCCTGCTGTTAGGCAGCTCTCTGGCATCAAGCCCATGGAGAATACACACACCATGTTCTGTGATCTTCTGACTGAGGTCAATGATTCCAAAGCCAAACCAGCTAGGTATAAGTTCTGTCTCTGAAGGTAATTAAGAGTGTGTACTTGAACAATACACTTACCTTTTGTGAGCTTCCTTCCTCTATACAAGGCCCCGAGAGGGTGTCTAACTGTATGCATACCAAATTAAGAGAGTGTCATTGTATAAAGTTTCCAGCACATTTCCTGAGACACGGGTGCCTCAGTCACAGTACTTCTGTTTTGCTAAGAAGATATGTTTGGATCCATTCACTTCCTTCTGCTCCTGCATGGACAGGAGCCAGGAATCCAACTCCATTATGATAGGAGAGAATTCCTGACAGCATCTCTGCCAGAGAGTGGCTGGGAGCAGGGTCCCAGGGCACTGAACAGAGGGGACACAGGGAGAATGGGTCCATCGTTAAGAGATGCCAAGAGAACCAGGAAGTACCCATCCCCAGCAGGAAGGAACAGTTAATTGTGTCATTAATAATACTTAGCATTGTCTCAATGCTTTTTCAAGCTAATTAATTCTGCTCCAGATCCTTCAAAATAAATGGCTGAGTTTGCTGGAGACAGACATCTAGTTCTAAAATAGAAAGGTAGAGAAGAATGCCCTCTACAATCTTTGGAGACAGAAAACTTTACTGTCATTTCTTTTTTTTTTTTTACCAGTCCTGGGCTTGAGCTCAGGGCCTGAGCACTGTCCTTGGACTTTCTCAAGGCTAGAGCTCTACCACTTGAGCCTCAGCACCACTTCTGGCTTTTTTCTATGTATGTGGTACCAAGGAATCGAATCTGGGTCTTTGTGCATGTGAGGCAAGCACTTTAACCACTAGGCCAAACTCCCGGCCCTTTACTGTCATTTCTTAGGACCAGGTTTCCCAAGTCAGAGAGAGGGGATGGACCTGGGAGTCATTCCTGCCCCCCTCCCCCAAATTCTGTCTTCAGATGGAAACAATTACCCAAAGAAGAAGCAAGAAATCTCTATGCATCTCCACACTCACAATGAGCCTTAGGACACAGTACCAGGAAATAGCAAGCCTTATTTAGCTGGTAGCTCCGTCTGCATGTGAAAGTTTATCTGTCATTTCCTAGGACAGAAGCTCATGCGCCCAGACAGGATCCACAGTTAGCTAGTCAACTCTACGGCCATTGGACTCTACAATCCACACACTGAAGTCCGTGATTATAAAAATTGTACACCCATTGACGCTTCAGAGCAATGCAGGGTCAGGTGTAAAAGAGAAACGAGGCAGATAATCACAGACTGAGTCACAATGTATAGATAGAGAATTGCTCAGATAAAGGAGTACAAAGAACCTGTAGGGTCGTAGAGGTGTGCAAATGGCTCCTGTAGAAGAATAGTTGAGCTATTTGGAAAGACAGTTCAGAGTCAGTGAAAGAAAGAACTAGACATGTGGGTCAAGAGTGGATTAGATATGTAGGTGCTTCAAGAAAACAAGCCCGTTGAGGAACTTGAACACAATCATTTGGCCAGCTGGAAAGTGTCAATTGGACATTGATTCATGTCTTTGTAAAGGGAAGAAAGGTGAGTGGAGAGACATACTGGTAGAGACACATAATGAGGGGGAGAGATTGTCCTCTCCCTTTACAGGCCTTTAGCAGGGCAGGGGCTGACTTATAGGTGAGGTGTTGCATGGGGGAAGCATTTCTCAGGTGTGTCCTTAACAGGAGGCAACTGTCCCATGTTATTCCGAGGTCTATACTTTAATCAGCATCCGGATGACTCCTGTGGGTAAAGAGCCTCCTCAGACCCGACTGAGCAATGCAGAAGGAGGCTGTAGGTCTAGAGACGCCTCATGCTGGACATGAGTCTCTTATGCTTGCAGATGAATCCCAGAAGCCCAAAGTGGGCATGGCTCTGCAGGACAGGCTCTCATCTTCCAACATTCAGAAGCACAGGCTTTCAAGACTCTGTCCCACCTAGCAAGTTCTCTGATGGAAGAGATATGTCTTGTAAGGAAGCACACCTCAGCTCCTTGTATAGCTCATCCAGGTAGTTCACACTGGATATTAACGAACAGAGCAGTCCTGGTTTCTTTTATGGGAAGTATCCCGTGCCAAGGTCAGCAGCCATCATGGCTAATGTGTGCTGTTCTCCAATCTGCCTAGGTGATTCCCCATCCTACTTTCTCTCCTTCAAAGTAGGCATCTGGACCCCAGCTATGTTAGTGTTACTGCTGCCACAGGCCTAGTGATTTTTATGGTATTTTGTTTTCTGCATGATGTCTGTGTGGTCGTCATAAAGTACAAGGAACAGAAAACTCAAGCGTGTGATTCTGCTACTTATTAGTTTTAGAACCCTCAGAATGTGACAGATGGTCTCCGTGATTCCATTTCTTCTTAATAGAGCGAGAGAATTAGGCCATTTGTTCTTCAGCTCATTCAATAATTATTAATTAAGCATGTACAGTGTACAAGCACTCTCCTACTGGTAGGCAATCAATGGCCAATAAGACACCTTTTATCCTTGCCCCATGTTAATGATAAATGACGAGGCTGTCCACTCTTCATCACCAAGCCCTGAAGTTTGGAAGCATCTTAAAACTTCCATCCTTCTCTGATTGACTGATTCACTAAATCTGCTCCCAGATTGGCGTCTTTCCGACGCCAAACTCCTCCTTCATCCCCTGCCAAGCTCAATCTAATATAAATCTAATTCTGTTACTACCATGAACACACCCATCACCAGTTCCTGCGCGTCATTAGACATTAGTAATAGTTGATAACAGTAACTGTTTATCATGTACTGTTTATCATGCATGGTTCTAATCTTATACTTACTTGACCCATTAGCTCAGAGCAAATAAAGAAGGTGGGTTTATTACTCACTCGTGTGTGCGGGTTAGTCTTCTGCTAGCTAGCAGTCTGCTTCCCTTCTGCCCTTCTATGTTTTCCTTTGTATCTCAGGGTGTGTGGAGACCTGCTAACTACCATTCCCTGCTCTTGGATCAGCTGCCTTCTGGGGAGGGCAGACCAGTGGGAAAGGGCTAGGGGAAGGGAGATGTTAATTCTGCTTTGTTGCCTTCTTCCTCTGCTTCATCTGGTACCTCCCCCAGTGGTAGTAGGAAAGGCTGAGAAGTTCTTCCAGCTGGACAACTGCAAGGACACAGAGCCACCTCAGAGGCAGCCCTGGCAACCCCAGATTAGCCATGTGTATCAACCACACTTCCACTGGAGACAGAGCTGCCAGGCCTGCAAATTGTTCCTTCTTTCACTTCTCTACTCTCCCCAAGAGACCACAACAATGAACCTGCATTAAGACCTTCTCTGCGGGACTACTTTGTTTCTTCACTGGACCCTCATTTTCACACTATTTAATGCAAGAGGAAATAAACACTTCAATGATAAATATCTGGTCCCAAGGAAAACAGCGAGGACAAAGCATAAAGCCCAGATATAAAAAGGTAATAATAAGAACCGAAGACAAAACCCAAATACTAAATTGAGTCACACACCTTAAGAATGTTGTACAAAGTCCTGCATCATTTTTTTCCTCTCTACATCCCATGGTAGAGTTGGAAAGTGGCACCACACAGAGGATTGTGTTTGGTGGAAGATATTGTTAATAAAGGAATGAAGACATGCCAAATGTACCCCAGGTCTGTAAAATCCCAGCTGGACCTGCAAAGGCAGAGAATGTCTGATAGATCTGCTAGTAAATGAATAATAAGCAAGTGAATGCACAAAACAAATTGACCCGGTGAGCTTCTCCTGTCTGTCTTCCCCAAGAAACCAAATGCTCACATCCCTTCTGTACACAAGAAATGCTTGTTGTTAAATGAATAAATCAAAACAACAACCAAAACTATCATCAATCACCATTGCCCAAACCAACAATGTTGAAAATTCTGGCTCATTGATCACACACACACACACACACACACACACACACACACACACTTCCAGTAATACAGTAGAAAAGAAAACCATTAGTTTCCTAACAACAAAAGCTTCTCACATAACAGCTAGCAAATAATTAGACATTAATGTCTCTAACTTAAAAACATCTCAGGGGGCATCCTGTATGTGCAGGAAAAAAATAATGAGTCATGAATTCTAACCTCCTATTTATAACCTGAGCGTACAAATGATCTGTTGCTAAAGAAGAAAAAAGCCATTCATCTCTAAACTCTGGGAGCAATTCTATATTCTGAATAAAAAACAAAATAAACAGTATTAAGGAGGGGAATAAATCAGATATGGCGTAATTAGTTGGAAAGAGCCAGATTTCACTGCCGAACACTCTCTTTACCATTTCAGCCTCATCCATCAAAGCAAAGGGTATCATGTGACACAGATTTCCCACTTCCTTTTCAGATAGAATTAGTCAATTGATTTGAATGGTAATTTAATAAGACTCTGCCCAAAGGAAGAACATGAATGATAGGATTATAATAATGGCAGAAAAAAAAAAGGTTTAATAAAGTATGGGGAAGCCAGACTCAACACTTATCCTCACCTCTGGTTTACCGCATTTTTGTGGGGGTCCTGGATCTTGAACTCAGGGCCTGAGCATTGGCCCTGAGCTTCTTTTTTGCTCAAAGCTACCACCCTACTACTTGAACCATAACATTACTTCTGACTTTTTCTAAGTGATTCATTGGACATAAGAGTCTCATGGACTTTCCTGCCAGGCTGGCTGCAAACTACAGTCTCCTGAGTATCTAGGATTGTAGGTGTGAGCCACCAGCACCCAACTGGTCTAGCTTCTTATCCATTCAATTGCTCCTTTCTCTCTGGGAAATCCTAGAAGATTCAGGATCTCTCTTCATAGACTCTGTGAAGAATGGTATACATTTTCTAGCCCATCTTTATTTAAGGCCCTTAATGTGGAGCTAGTAACTGATTTGCTTAAGTTGGCAAAACAAACTCAGCTGAAGCTTCAGGATCCAAATCTTGGACACATTCTCAAAACCTGAGCCACAAAGCTCAACGACAAAAGCCTAAGGGACAATGGCAAAGCCCTTCTTTATATAAGGCATCTTTGATGCTCGGTACCCTATTGGGATAGGAGTCTCCACGAATGGCTGCCTCTTCCTTCACAGCCTCACTTTGGATAGGTTGGTTAGACAATTTTCCTTTAAATCAAATGTTCTCTCAAGACTCCTGTTGACTTGTGGCTATCTTCTTGTGCATGGGAGTCATCTATCACTTAGACTGGCCTGTGAGGAGAATGTTTTCAGGAGCAGTTCCGTGGAGACACCATCTTGCAGGGTTCCGTACTGCTGTGCACAGAGCCTGTGGGGGGCTGTGGGTGACCACGGGGGATGTGACCATTGTGGAAATGGTACTTATTGCTGGGAGCTTGTCTCAGTGGAACTGCGCTTGCCTAACCAACGTGTAGCCCTGAGTTCAAACCTTAGTACTGCCAAAAGGAAAGAGGGATGAGGGGAATCCTGTGGCCCTCTCTTCCTATCTTCCACTCTTTATTTTATCTATTGTTTGGTTTGGCTTTATATATAAGATTCCATTCAAATGGAAGTTTCCAAGGGCAGTTGTGAGTATACTTGTGTGTGTGTGTGTGTGTGTGTACATGGTGATGTGTATGTGGGAGTACATGTGTGTTTATGTGTGTGAATGTATGTGTGTGCATGTACGGGTATATGTGTCTTGGATTTTTTTTCTATTTTCATGACTGGAACATATGCATATCTGTAATTCTATGAATATATATTATCTTATCATGGACTAAGGTACCAACAGTTATTGACAAAAAAAAATCTTTGATATCTTGGCTATTGCCTAAGACAGTTCACAGGCAGTGTCTTGTTTATTTGTCACCATAACTCTGGAAAGTATGTGTTATTCTTGCTCATTTTAGAGTCTCACAACGGTATAGTACCCTGTCTGAGCTCAAAACATGCTGGCAATGGTGGGCTGAGAACTTTGAGAGGCAAGTCCTGTCTTCTCAGCAACTACCAGTCAACCAGTGTTGGGGATTGAATCTCATATCCTACCTCTCAAGTCAGATGTTGAAGTTCTAGCTCTCAAAATCTCAGTATATGACCTTATTTGGAGATAGACTCTATATAGAGATGATCGCATAAAAATGTAGTCAATGAGTAGGCCCTAATCTAATCTAACTAGCATCCCTGTAAGAGGACAGAATTCACACATGGACACAGAAAGGAAATGACATGAAGAGGAGAGAGAGGAGTTAGCTATTACAAACCAATAGCCAAGAGCTAGGGTAGATAGAAAAAGGAGGAGGGAATCTTCGGCAGGAGACAGGCTCCCTGAAGCTGGCTGCCTTTCTTCCCAATCCAGCTTTGCTCCCAGGAATAGATCCGCAGGGGCAAATTACTCTGAATCATGCATAGTGAGGCCTGAAATGCATTATTTAATTTTTGCAGCAGATGGACCTTTTTAATTCAGTTGTGTTTTAGGCTAAAATTACAGTATTAAATTTTAATATTCAAACATGAGCATGAGTTTGCATTCCTTATGCTTCCACCTGCCACTTTTCTCCCACATAGGCTGACAAAAAAAAGAGGGAAGGGTGGAAAGAGGAATGGGTTATGACTACGGCACCTGTCACTGCACTTACGTAGCCTTTCGATCTTAGCCCATCACTACTCTGTGCTCTGGAGATGAGCTCTGTCCTCTGTCTAGTAAAGAACAAAGAAGTAGTTTTGAAAGGTTTCCCAGATCACTGTAGCCTTCAATCTACATATCTCTTCAGACCTAAGGGAGCCAACTGGAGAAGAACAGATGGCTGAGTAGAAATTGGTCTTTATACCACTGTCCTCGTCAGAACTGAAGAAAGTCTTGGAGAGCCATGAAAACGAGCATCTCCAAACATTGGTGGATGGTGTTCTGGGCAAGTGCTTGCAAGGCAATTTAGGAACTATAAGCAAAGTTTATAGTGGTTTCTCTGTATACTCTTTTGCAAATGATGAAATATAAAAACGATATGTATACATGTATACTAAAAATAAAAGATTCCTAACTCTTGGTATATAATCACAAGCAAATGCCTACAAGATTGTTAAAATTCTCAGCACGGTTCCACAGTTCTTTGACTATTAACTCAATCTTCATAGCACTTTTATTAGGTGGGTACAACTCTGAATCCTGTTTTATGAAGAAAATGAGGGCAATAGGAGGTAAGTAATTTGACTAAGACCACACAGCTAGTGTCAGAGTTAAAATTAATACAGAAAGTGTAGTCTCAGAATCAATCTTAATGTTGGCTACCTTTCTGCTACTATCTCAAAGGTGAAAGTGGGATCTTTGTGTGTGTATCTTTTCAATGGCTAACACAGTAAAGAACACACAACGGGATCTATCCCTCGTTTACTGAAATTTCATGAATAAAAGAATGAGCAGATAAATACGTACAGAAAGCCTCACTAAGCCTCACCTTCTATTGTAGAATCAGTGGACGTAATTCCCACACTGTGATCAAGTAAAGGTTTTCAACTTTCTGAATATTTGTTGTATGGGCACAATACTTGCAATACTAATCAAAAATAGAGAAGTATAATGATTAGGATTTTGAGCTCTGGGCTTAAATACTAAACTGAATATTTGATGAGTAAATAATTTCTGTTTTATCTATTTCCTGTTGCTGTTATTCCAAACAGATTAGTGCAACATTTAATGACTTACAACAGTGTAACTATGTTAGCTCATAGTTTTAAATCTGAAATGGCTATCAAGGTGTTTTCAGGGCTATATGTCTTTTGAAGACTCCAGGGCTAGGGTTTAGATAATCACTTTATCTTTTTCGGCTCTTGTATATATTGTCCACATTTTTGGCTTGTAGTCCTTACCCTAATAATCTTCAAGCAGACAAAGTGGACCAAGTCCTTCTCACATTGCCATCTTTATGGCTCTACTTTTCTGCTTCCTTTTGCCTCTTTATGGAAGGCTGGGAGTACACTAAAATGACATGGATAATTCGGGCCTACATACATTCCACTGTAGTAAGGTCATCTGGTGGTTAGTGATCATAATCACACCCATAACCTCAATTCCCCTCTATTAGACAACATAATATATCCAGATTCAAGGAATCAGGACATCCTGATATCTTTGAGGCCAATTATTCTGTTTCAAATTTTGATACAGGAGAGTGGTAACCACATGGTGAACGTTGTTTTTAATTTCTATTCTTCAGACAATGCATACTGCATAACTTACATATGAACATATATGATGTTTGATGTATTCCTCAAGTAAAACAAGGAGGGGAAGAAGCTGAGGACAGAAGTGAAAAAAATTAGCAATGAATTGATAATGTTTAAAGTTGTTTGTTTGGCATATGTTCGTTCTCTATGTTATTCTAAGTTTTTCATAGTTAATAAAATACTAGAAGGAGAGATCAAATTAATAATAATCCTTGGCACATTTCAATGATTCTATGTGCCAGAATCTCACTTGATGCAACACTGCAAGGGTATAATTAAAAGTCCGTTTAGAACTAAAAAATGCAAATAAAAATAAGAAACCTGCTGTTTTCATAGGCAACTTTGCATTGTTTTACTAAGAACCGAGCACTGAATCCCAGTTTCCTTCAATCTCAGGTCTTAAAATTTCAATCATTATTCAGTTTAAGGTCAGCCCACATGAGTTATCAGTCTATATGGAGCGTGGTAAATTGACAACACGGAGAAGATATAATGGTTGACCTCAAGGACATTAGGTCTAGACAGTGAAGAGAGCCAAGTGAAATCAGTTAAATAAATGCCATCATAAACATTAAAGAATATAAATACAAAAATAAAAGAACATTGGTCCTCTCTGTGCCTAGTGCATGGGAGAGCTATGAATGGGGGACAGGAAATGCTTTGGTGTGATGATTGTGTAATTGTGATGTTATGACAAATATGATGTCCTGCAATAGCTGGCCTCAACTCCAATGCCAACCTGTATTCAATACATACACCCCATGTATCTACTCTTCACTCAGGCCTGTCCTGAAATGTCATCTCCAGGGAAGTCACCCCAACCCACCACCTTCTTACACCCTCGTGCAAGACCCCCTGTTCTCTGCCACTACCTATCTCTTACTATCTGTCTCTTACAGATTCAAGACAGGTTCTTCACAGAAAGATTTCTAAATTGAATTTGACATTCCTCACTTGTCCATTAGTAGCAGCAAAAGACTGCCTCTGTAAGTGATCCCTCCTTCATTTCTTCTATGAAGTCCTACGACTTCCTAACTTTATTTTTGCTTTCCATTTAACACAACACCAAAAGTTACTAAGGGCAGAATTTGACCTTCATTGTTCTAACTCTAGTGTCTGCAGGTGACGGAACACATAGTAGGTGATTTATAATTACTGATTGAATGAGAGAATGGCATGTACATCATGGAAAACGTGTATTATGTCTTTTTTTTTCTTCCTTTTAAGGCAGGAGGGGTGATTCTTTGTCACCGAAGGTTTCTTTGTTGAGAGTGGTATTGGTTTTGAGCATGCATCAGCTCAGAAGCAAGGAAGGTCTCTTAGGGAGGACTCACCATGGGGTGAAGTGAAGTGTTGAAGTAGGAGGTGTGGCCAAATCCTGCAGGAGGTGAATGTGCATTTCACATCACTGCTTCTTATTTCCTATTAATTTCCCAGTCACCATGTCAAAAGTAACTCCCGTTGCCATGTACGGCTCAGCTGTTTCTCAGGTAGAAAGAGCCTCCTGAGATGTATGTGGTTCATTATAATTAAGACAAGGGAGATGCTGAGGAACACAGGATCAGATGGCACAGTAGAGTGGTCCCCAGGGGGAATGGCTATATTAGCTTATAAAAGGCCAGCTATGATAACATAGATGCTTAGAAATATCGTTGACTTATTGCAATTGAAGTACATATCTCACTCACATGCACTTATCCTCACTTGTACAAAGTTTTGCAAGCCCCAGTTTTAGGAAGGTTCAAATGGTGGGGGGTAAAGTTGCAGACTACAGTCAGGGTTAATTCTGTTCCACACAGATAAACTGGGAGCCAGGTGGATGGAGGGTTTGGTCTCTCCAATAGGCCCTATGTGTCAACATCCAGGGAGAGGAAAAGAGAGAGAGATTTAAATGACACACCTTGCTCTACCTACATCCCACTGGGTCAGTTCTGTCCGTGGTGGCACTAAATGAAAAAGAACCTAGAAAATGCAGTCTAGTCTTGTATTCCAAATCACCCTTAGGGAACTCATAGCAATCTCTATCACAAATATAGAGATGTGAGAGATATAAGATGAGGAAAAGCAGATGCGAGATAAATGAGTGAGAGGGGGATAGAAGGGTAAGGAAAGAAACTGACTAGCAGAGGGAACATTAAAAGGAGTTTGTGGTGAATCATGTTATGTAACCTCTTCTCCAATGTGTCTAAAATCAAACAAAAAGCTCCAATGAACATTTCCTAACAATGTATTCTATCGTTCAGTGATGATTGTCCAGAGGTAGATATATTTAGAAAATGAAGAATTAGAGCAAAGTTAATATATGGGTTACACAATGAATCATTTTGAACAACCGCATGCTTTTTCCCATAGTGATTTCATTTATCAAAACACGACTGACATTCCTTTGGATAACTGTCTCTGGAGAAAAAGTTTCAGCCATTAAAAAAAAAAAAAAAAAAAAAAACCTCCAGTTTTCTCTCTGTTCTACCAATGCAGTTAAATGTGAGATAAGAGAAATGTGAGCCCTAAACCACTCAGCCTTTATTTATCGAATGTCTGTTAAACTCTTGCCTTATCTCACTAAATCCTCAGTAAGGTACATACCATTTTCTCCATTATACAGATGTGGAAGCTGCAATTACTCGGGACATATGGTAAGTGGCAGAACTAGGAATAAAAATTCAGTAGTATTAACCGCAGTAATAAAAAGCACTGCCGGTGTGCCAAGTAGAATACTAAGAATTTGACCTGCATGACTGGATTTTAATTTCCAAAGGCAAAACTGTGAATAAGGCACTAAATAGTAGATGATGAAACTAAATAGAAAAGACAAATTCATTATCAAGCTTTTCTTTGCTGGTACGTTGCTCCCAAAACAGTTTGTATTTGCTGCATTAACCTCCTCTGTCTTGCAAGGCTATCCCTGTCAATTAATTATAACTCATTACTTCCTGAAAACACATTTACCATACATAAGCCCTAAGAAGTTCCCAGAGGAGAACATATTTTAGTATCTTCATGTTTTAGAACATCACTTTAACATCTTTCCATAGAGGGGGGTCAGCCATTCTGGTTTGCCTAGAAATTCTCGTGCTCTTACTCTTAGAATCACTCACATTGGAAAACTTCTTTGTCCTAGGAAGCCAAGGATGTTGTTTAATTTGATTTCAACAGGGAAATCTTCCCCCTCTTTTCTCCCCTGGAACGATGAGATTAAATTGTGTACACCAACAGAATTTCAACTTCTCTCTCAACTGGTCACAGATAAATCATCCATGTCGTGTCGGTTTTATTTTTTTAATTGTTATTATAAAGGTGATGTAGAGATGGATTGCAGTTACATAAATCAGGTAATGGGAACATTTCTTTTGGGACAGTTTCACTCCCAGTTTTTCCTGCCATCTCCACACACAAATAGCATAGTTCATTTTCAACATAATGCCCAGTGAGTACCATTGATACATTTGTTCACCTTTTGTCCCTCCATTTTTGTGGCCTCCTATTGCCCTCCCAAAGTCATATAAAGTAACAAGCAGAACAAAATGAAAACAACAACAACAACAATAACAAAGAACAAAACAGGTCTATTGTTTCTACTTCCTGGAATTCATTTAGATAAATATTATTTTATGTGCTCAGAGGCACATAGGCATTGAGCCTCTGAGATTTTCCCCTAAGAGTATACTCCTTGGTCTGAATATGAGGGTCTAGAGTCTTATATAATTTATCAAGTCTCAATATATTTTTATATCTCGCTTCCACATATAAGAGAAAACACAGGTATTTGTCTCTCTGAGTTTGGCTCGCCTCAGTGAACATGATTTGCTCTAGTTCCATCCATTTCCCTACAAATGACAGAATATTATTCTTTCTAATGGCTGTGTAAAATTCCATTGTGTATAGGTACCACATTTTTTAGATCCACTCATCTATCATAGGGCATAACTTAGCTATTGTGAATAAGCACAGCAATAAACAGGGATGTGCATGTGTCTATAGTATCCTGGTTTGTGTCTTTTGTTTTTAAGCCACTTTGTACAGCTGGCTAAGAAACACCCATGACAAGTTCAACATCCTTGGCAAGAACAAAGATCCATAATTGACTCGATGAGTTTTACAGTTTTATCAACCTTGAAGGTCTTAGTGGAATGGGGAAACATTACTTATCTTTATTAAGTCATTTTGGGTGGCACATTTAAGACTAGGCACCATGAGGAATTAAAAGTCTCTCTGGCCTCTGCTGCTTCATGATCTAGAAGATGAAGAGAAGCCACAGATGGATGCTGAGATGAGAAATGCTTCAGGTGAGCTGGGGAAGCTTCCTTAGGGCTATATAGCTTTGAGCACTGCAGGGTGTAACCCCAGATTATTAACTCAAATGTAGCACAGGAACAAATGTTCATTAGGTACAGCAGAATCTGAAGAGTCCGTGTGAGCAGGGCATTAGGAGAGGAAAATCTTACTTTGATAAAATCAGGAATGTGAGCGAAAAATAGCTATCACGAATTGCTTCACATTTCTGACATGTTACTTTAGCACTGGGCTCCGTTAGCACATTATCCATTAAAAAACAGAACTGTTATTTTCTCTTGATTAAGTCCTGCTGCTGTAACAAAAATGCTACATTCTGGGCACCTAAATAGATGTTTTTTTGTTTTTGTTTTTGTTTTTACCAAGTTTGAGAGAAAGCAAGGTCCAGAATCAAGCTGTTTCTGTTGAGGATCTGCATTGGCCAGTGGATAGCTGACCCCGGAGTGCTCTCTCATCGTGGGGAGAGATCTGGAGTCACTTCCTTTTATATGGATAATGATCCCCACATGGACACATCAGCCTCACAACTTTGCAGTTACCTACCAACCGCCCTCTCCCAAACAGCATCATCTGTTTTCACACAGAATTTTCATGGGCATGGGGCACAGTTGAGTCCATGACACCCCAACAAGACTTGCAGAATCTCCTGTGCTCAAGAGTAAGCCCATATCTACAGACATCACAGTCCCGGGCTCCAGTGTCTGCAGGAGCACAGAAACGCAGCGAGGGACCTGAGCTGTTTCAGAGGATGGAGCACAATGGACTCTACTTAAGCAAACAGCGTTTCCTGACAGGGAGGGCCTCAAGACTAATGCCTAGTGTTGGCTTGCAGAGGAGTAAGACTGGGCCGCAAAAGCTGCTCACCATGGCTGGGTGTGATCTGCCCAGTGCCAGGTTCATGGAAGGGAAAGGAACCAACTCACCAGGATGCCAGATGGCAAAGGGCAGGCGTTGAGACGATGGACTTCAGCAAAATCAGGTGCTCCAAGAACTCCACGTGTTAGGTACCATGGAGAAGAATATTGGGGTTCCACTATCTTAAGAGGTTTGTACCAGCCAAGATGGCACTGGCAGCAGCATCTACCACCTGTCCTCTCACCCCTCCCACAGACTGAACCTTACAAAATCCATTAGAGGAGGGTGAAGGGTGGAACAAGGTCAAGGAGTTTACATTCATACCTGAACATCTGGTCGAGGCTAAGCCAGGAAGAGGGAGAAGCTTCAAGACAGACACAAAATACATTTGATTTGGATTGAACTGGACTTTTTAATGCTGGGAAGAGTTCAGGAAGATTGTCTCCTCAGTCTACCCATAGGGTGAGGGAAGGCAAAATCCTCTGAGCGCATTTGATGGTGGGAGAGAGAAAGGAAAGAAATTTCTGATGAAAGAAACCAGACACAAGTTGTTTCCAACGAAGTTAGTTTGCAGAACATTTGTGAAGGCCAGCTGCAACAAACACAGTCCTCACTCGGAGAGTACCTGCTAGAATCAGAGTACATCTTTATTACTAGTAAATATGTCTCAATATGTGGCATATTGCAAATTAGCAACACAGGAAATGGTCCCATTTCAGCATGGGGAGAGTAGAAAGATGGGTCCCCCAATGGAATTCTAGGCCAGGAATTTGTTTATAAGGGTAGTCAGACACCAAAACATCAGCAGGTTAAGAGCAAAATATAAACAAAAAACAGTGTCTAGATTTATTTGCAATGATCACTGAGTCATAGTCTGGTCCAAGCCATGACTCTGATTCAGTTGATGTACATAACAACTTGAACAGTTTTTCTCAGTCCCTTAAAGGAAGTATTTTGACTCTGGCCCACAAACCTACCTTCAACAAGTTCCCTTACCTGTGCCTTTAGGGACATACATTACAATCATTCTTTCAGGACAATCAAGTCATTTCCATTAAAATCAGAAAGCCTAGATTTCTATGCTCTTTGGGCTGAGATTAGAAGGACTGAAATAAGAGGCCAATCCAGGCTGTATTGAAAGGTGCCATGTGCAACACTTTCAGTTGAGAATCTCCATGACTTTTCTTGCAACCACAATCATGATTGCCCAGGATTTCAGTCAGTTTACTTGAATCTCACCTGAAATTTTGATGGCCATTCACCGTAGTAAGGACCATGGGTGCCTTACCTTTTGCTACATGAAATGTTTCATGAACAGGACATTTGAAATATTTCACACACTAATTCCATGAAGGAACATTGCTACATGTGCATCTTCTACTCCACGCCCTCACTCCAGCATCCTCCCCTGCTCTATCACCCCCCCTGCATGAGCCACATCTTGCAGTCACACAGGATACAGATAAGGAATGTCCCTGCTTTATGTAGCTATTCACCGAGAAGCCAAGACTGAACTGATAGTAGAGATGCAGTCAGAGCACCTGCTCATCCCATCAAGTGAAAGCAAAGACCAACCATGAGCAATATTAAGGATAAAAAGAGACTAAAAGAAGATATGGGCCTAGAACCATAAGAAGAACAAGAGCAAAGAATTCTAGGTAGGAGAAAACTTCACAATCAAACTACAGATAAAGCATGGAAGCATCCGGCTCATGGCACAGAGTCATCTGACTCAGGAAAGCTCAACCAATGTCTGTAGCCAAGAACCTTTATGTCTGAAAACACATAGTGGGGAGTTTTTAAACCTCCCTTATGACAGTAAAAAAAACGAAAGGAGGACAGTGAGCCGGCCCTACAAGGTGAATTTAATAACAGAAGTTACTGCGTGAGGACTGGTCAGCTTTCTCATCTGCTTTTTAAAAAAAATTTTAAATTTTATTGTTGGGATAATGTATAGCGGGGTTACAGTTACATTCATCAGGTAGTAGGTGCATTACTTCTCACACATTACTACTCATGTTTTTGTCCCCATTTCCCTGCCCCCATCCCTCCCAATCATCGTGTTTCCCCCCCCTTCCCTTTCCTATTTCAAAAAAAAAAACCAAATAAACACATGTACAATATGCCAGGTAACAAAGTCAGATAAAGTAACAACATGAGAGGGTTTTTTTCTCTAGTGGAACTTTCAGAACATTGTGCTTCTTTAGCCGGGCCTGCCTGATGTGCAATACAGTAGAGGGGAAACAAGCAGCAATCCCAAAGGAGGCCACTCTTTCATCAACATGATTTCTGTAACCCTGTCACCGTGGCTGTCATCTGATACAAAACCAGAATAAGATTCTGGTGTTATTGGATCTCAAATCCTTCCTGTTTCCATTAATCACGTATTTGCATTTCCAGTTCATCAGTGCGACCTACATTTGCCTTTATGGACTACTAAGTGGTAAGTACCATACTAGGTGCTAGGGGTAGCAAAGTGAAAGATACCACCTCCCTGAAGCTTGCCAGCTTATAACACAAAACCACCCTCCCAGGATATGGTTCAAAGCCACTAGATTTGATCATTGTCACCCACCATTCAATGTTAAGGAATATATATATATATATATACAGAGATTTACATATACCATATACATATATATGGTATATGGTATTGGTCCTTGGACTTGAACTCAGAGCCTAGCACTGTCCCTGAGCTTTTGTGCTCAAGGCTTTGAGCTGCAGCTCCACTTCTGGGTTTTCAATAGTTAATTGGTGATAAGAATCTCACAGACCTTCTTGTCTGAGCTGACTTTGAACAGAGATCCTCAGATCTCAGCCTTCTGAGTAGCTAGGATTACAAGTGTGAGCCACCAACTCTGAGACGAAGAATGTCCTGTAAGGGATGAGGGTTGCTTTGTGATTTGTGTAAAGACTGGATGGGTGATCCTGACTCTTCCTTAAACACAGGGGTACTGCACAAATAGTGAATTGCTTTTGTGGGGCTAATGTGGTATCATTCTCCCCTTTTTCCTCTTCCTTTAGAATCTGTTCTAGTTGGGGCTAGGACCCCTTGCATCTCTTCTGCACTTGAGCTGATCTTCAAGCTACAGGTATGATCTCTCTACCTGGACTCTGTGGTTCTTTCTGTTGGTTTTTTTTTTCATGACTCCTGGCCCTGTTAAGACCTGGAGACACCCCATTTTTCTCCTCACCCCTTCTTTCTTCTACTGGTAGTTCTAGAAGCCAGATGTAGACTGGCCCCCAGAACATAGAGAGGAAGCAGGAGAGTAGATAATCGGCCTGTACAGTGAACCCACTGGGTGCTGAGGATGGCGGCTGAATCTCTTTCAGCATTCACGTGGTTAGCCATGATTTCTTGAGGTCGTGAAGCATGTGTAATGAGGGTGGTTTTGCTGTGATAACTGATCACAGGGTCCTTCAGAGCACTCACTATTAGTATCCCTCTCTCCCTTAACAAGGCAAAAAGTAATGAATCATCTCCCAAAGCCACACATCTGGGTATTGGGAAGATGAGAACCAGTCAGGGCTTTAGACTGCCAGGCTCTCTTCCCATTGATCCCATCCACCCTCACAGCCACCCTACCACACCTTCCTCTCTGTCTACATCCTCACCTTCAGAGTAGATTGGGGGTCCCACTGGATCAGAGAGGGCTGTGCATCACTGGTACAGAGCAGGCCAGATGTGTAACTTTATAGTAATCCGGGAACAGCAATAAAACACACACACACACACACACACACACACACACACACACACACACACATACACACACACACACAAAGGCTTTTAAATACAAAGAAGAACAATTTAAAAAATCAGGGCACACAGAGTCAATGTTTTATTGCAAGGACACCATTTTAGCTCCAAAATACAGACAGCTAGAGAGAATTTTGTTCCTACCCTTACACTGAGAGAAAAGAGAAAATCCATACAAACTATAAGCTCACAACTGTTCTTCTGCCCAGAAAAGAACTGAGGCCATGAAGCTAACTGAAATTGGTGTGCGTGGGGGACGGGGGTAGGAATCTACAGAGGAGGAAATACCCAAGTGCTTGTTCATTTCCTAGCTGAAAAAGTTGAGAAGAGAATTAAAATGAAAGCATCTGTGTGAGAAAGAGATAGAAATGTGAATATGATTATACATGATGTGAATCTACATATAGAGACACATACATATGCATATATAAATTCGTACATATATACATATGGTACATATACATTAATTTGATCTAAGATTATTTTAAACTAAATCATACACAGATCATTTGATAATGTGATCTTAACTACTCTCATTTAGTTATTTACTGCTCTTGTTTTTACTTTCTGTGTGTTGGTGGCAGACACTGGGGTTTTGACTCAGGATCTGGCACTTGTTAGACAAGTGTTCTGCCCCTTAATCCATGCCACTAGCCTCTTGTAATTTAGTTGTGCTTTTTTTCTTCAGATATAATTGTGTATCTCCCCCACACCCCCAGGCTTGTGTAAATAGCACTTCCCCGTAAAAATATTGCTCAAGTAGCTGGGATACAGATGCCATTACCATACCTGGCTTGTTTGTTGATATGAGTCTAGCTTTTTTTTTTTTTGGCCAGGATAGCCTCCAACTGCTATTCTTCTGATCTTTGTCTCCCAACTATCTGGGATTAAGGCATATGCCACCACAACTGGTCCATTGGTTTTACTTTTTGGGTTTTTTTTTAACTTTCTGTCTTATGCATGTCAATGCATGTCAAACATGCATAAAATTACAGACACTAAGAGAAACTTCTGCCCAGAATTACTGGATGCCAACTCCACCTTGCCCCTTCTCAGTTGGGTGAAGCACTCCAGCACATTTCCAGGAGCCCAGCACAATGCCCACCCCATCCGTGTTCCCTGCTAGAGAACCATGATGAACATTCCCTCTGGCAGAGCCATTTGCACCTCTTCACACAGACCACAAGGTTTTGGGAGAAGGCAGCAAAATTCATTTTTGCTTCAATGGGTGCCAGCCAGTTTCAGTTTGGGCTATGTAAGAAAAAGATCCAGTCACAGCTACAGATTTGAACTATAAATTGGATTATAACCAGACAAACACAACGTGCTTCTCTGTCACATGAAAACCCTAGTGATACATTTAGGCCCAGATAGGTCTAATGTAGTCATTGCATAAAGATTGCTTGTTGATAAATGCAATGAACCCTTGTTATGGGGGAAAATTGAGAGTTAGGGAGGTGACAGCTTATCCAGTTCCTGGAGAGGTGCTATTTTCTGCTAGGCTCCAGAATCTTTTGTTCTTTTCCTTAACGGCAGAAGTATAGACTGCCTTTCATTTTACAATATCTAGAGTTGTTATCCATAGACCTTACTGCATCAGTGGCCCTACTAACAATGATATTTGACCCCTGAAATCAGGAGGAAGTGTGAGACAGTCTTATTAAAGTGGGTGGGCTATGGGGGGGCTGTGGTTTGTTTTGTTTTGATTTTGCAGCAAAGGTATTAATGCTATCTCGAGGTTTTATATTCAAGACTAGCACTCTACTGTTTGAGTCACAGCTCCAGCTCCACTTCTTTCTGAATTTTTGGTGATTAAGTGGAGATAAGAATCTCATGGGCTGGGCATGGTGACTCATGCCTGTAATCCTAGCTACTCAGGAGGCTGAGAACTGATGATCAAGGTTCAGAGCAAGCCTGGGCCAAAAGGAACTAAGGCTCTTATCTCTAATTAATCACTAGAAAGCGGGAAGTGGAGCTTGGCTGAAGGGTAGGGCGGTAGCCTTGAACTGAAGAGCTCAGGGATAGCTCCCAGGCTGAGTTCAAGCCCCATGACCCACAAAAAAAAAAAAAAATCTCATGGACTTTGCTGTGCTGGAAAGAGCTCAGCCTCCTGAGTAGCTAGAACTATGGACATGAGCCACCCCAGTTCACCAGAAAGTGATTTTTTTAAAATTATTATATTTCAATGTGTGAGAATCATTCATTATACAGGAAATGGCACTGGGAGAATTTCACAACATACTCTGAACAAGGTCATGTCATCCTTAATATTTCCTTTGCAGCCCATCTCCCATTCCCCTTCTTTCTGAATGTTATTTAGCCAGTTTCCTTTTTGCCACCTTCATACATACACATATCATTTACCTTGGATCTCTTCATCTTCCCAGGACTTTAGCTTCCCTCTCTCCTCCCCTCAGTTTATTATTATCATTATCATCAAGGTAGAGGAAGGGTTTGGCAGAGCCTTAGCTTAGTAGGCATTGAATGAGGCAGTGAATGTGGATGTTCTGTACCAGGCTGAGTGCCAGCACTGAGAAGTGCTGGGAACAAGAAGAGCAGGGATAGACTGGTGTAGCTTGGGTATGGCCTCCTCAGGAGGCTTCCCTCAGCCTGACTACACAGGGCACTCTGGAGTTACAATATGTCTAAGTTGGAGCCAATGGCCTGGCCTTTGTAGCGGGTGGAAACTCTCTTGTCATGGCAGCTGGGGACTTCGTGTGGGAAACAGGAAGGAAATCTAACAGGGAACTGGCATCCAGCGCCCTGCTATATATACTTGAATAACTAGTTGGAGAGGATCCCAAGCCTCCGTGTGTATGACTACAGAAAGACCTGGGGGTGGGGGAAGAACACCTGACAATGGTTTTGATGATTAGACACATATGCACACAAGAGATTAAACGGAAAGAGATAGGGGAGTCATTTTCCAGTGGTTCATTTGTTCTATTTCTTGCAAAGCCATTAAACTAAAGTAGAAATGAGTATCGGTGGCTTACTACCCTCAGAGCCTTCTGCTCTTCCCCACACTGTCTTCACTGAGGCCCACCGCCTCACTCAAGACTGTGGATTTCAAGGCACTTGGAAGACAAAAATAAAAATCCCATTTACTTTCTGCGGGAGAGGACGTCTGCTCCTTTTGAGCTGGGCCAGAGGGAGCCTTCGGAATACATTGCTGGAAGTAAATGGAATTTCTCAGCTATTTAAATTGCAATTCACCCCTGAAAACCCTGTTTTATCAAAAACTTTTGGTTAACACCATTTTCCAGGCTCAGGCATTCGCCCCAAATGCATAGGCAAGAGATGCAGTAGTACAGAGGGAGAGTGTGAGAGAGACACAGTCCCTTCAAGAGGACTCAGGCCCTGATAGCCTCAGGGCCTTCTGAGTGAAAAATAAAGCTGGAAGTGGGCTGATCAATAACGTGGCAGGCCGGTGGATAGCATAGAACAGAGCACTGAACTGTAGTTAGTAATCATTCTGAACCTTTTGCTTTAAATCTCTAAACTGGCTTTCTACATACCTTGTTCTTGTGAAGACTGGGCTGGATTCATTAATGTCAAAGTCTAGTCTAGGACTGAAGGACTTGTCTAGGACTCAAGTGGCAGAGAACCTGCCTAGTGTACCGTAAGCCTTGAGTTCAAATCCCGGTGCTTGGCCACTCTCCCTAATGCCGAGCATATAAAGCAGCATTCCATAGACACAACACAGCTGAGAATGAGATGTCTTGTAGCTGAATGCTTGAGAACCCACAGCAAAGCCTATGGAATTATGCAGAATTCCAAGATGCCTCCCTAAACGTGTGCCTTCCTGCATATAAAAACTAACCCCCCTCCCCTTGAGTTGCTCCCATGGTTACACTAGATTATAGGGAAGATTTTTTTTTACAATACTCAAATTTGATATATGGGTCTGGCATATGCTAGGTATTTTTATCACTTGAGCCACATCTCTAGACTAAACAGAGAAACTTTCCTGCTGGCTTTCCACAACTGCAAGAAACTGACTTCTCCCAACAGTGTGAGTACATGTGGATTTCAAAAAAAAAAAGACCCTGGGCTCCAGAAGAAAACATTGTCCAGTGAACTAACTTTTCCACATAGCCTTAGAAGATTCTGAGCATACCAAAACCATCTCAGTCACTCTGTGCCAAGTCTTTTGGCCCATAAAGGCAATGAGACAACCACCGTAGTATAGGAGCTATCTGCTTATTAACTGCTAGAATGAGCAAAATAGTTTTAAAGCCCCCCAGAAGCCTCATCCCCAGGAAATGATTACTAGCTGACCTTGTCAGCAATTCTGCAGAGCTCTGCTTCCAAGGATTGTCTTCATATAATTGAATCTGAGCTCTCTCTCTTGGTAAAGAGCCCTATCCACGTGGTTAATTGTCAGATATAAACCGTGACAATTGTACTAATATCACAGCAACCTTCGGAAAGCTTCAACATATTCTGGAGTACCCAAAAATCCATGTACATTTTCAGGACCCAGAGAGGACCTGCATTTCCTGATTTCTGACTTCTAGATCTCTGTGAGTGATGAGCCACTTGTTGGAACACTTAAAATTTAACACACACACACATACACATACACACACACACACGCACACACACACACACACACATACACACACACACACACACACAAGCAGACACATAGAGTGCAAAGTGGTAGCAAAGAGTCTCTGCTCTTCAATTAATTTACCTGTAAGCTAATTGAGACAAAGACTGCAGACTTTATAGAATTAGTCCAAAGATGACACTAAACAAGACAAAAGAAGTAATAAAAACCACAGTCAAGATGTAGAGATAACTTGGTTTCCAGGGTTGATACCTTATATAATGTAGAAGGTCCAGTTTCCAACAATACAGAATATAAGACATGCAAAGGAATTGTGGTCCACAAATAAGAGGAAAACAGTCGTAGCAATTGTCCCTGGCAAAGCCAATACATTGTCTATATAGCATACACAAAGAGTTTACATTAGCTATCATAAATGTAGTATAAGAACTGGAAGATACCATATCTAAAGTAATAGAAAATATAAGAACAATATACCACCAAACAGGATATCACCTTAAACATAGAAATTATTTCAAAGAGCAGAAGTTGGATGATAGTGGCTTATGATTAGAATCCTACCTACTCAAGAGGCTGAGATCTGGCAGCTTGAAGCCAGGCTAGGCTAGAAAGTCTGTAAGACTTTTATCTCCAATTAATCACCAGGAAACCAAAAGTGGAGTTGTGTCCCAAGTGGTAGAACATCAGCCTTGAATGAAAATGTGAAGGGATATTGCCTGTGCCCTGAGTTCAAGCCTTATTACAGCACCAAAAGAAGGAGGAGGAAGAGGAGAAGGAGGAGAAGGAAGAGGGGGAAGAAAGAGAGGAAGAAGAGTTAAGTAAACATCTACAATTGAAAAGTGTAATAAGAAAGATGTAAAATTGACTATGGAGGCTCAACTACAAGTTTGAGAAAAAAATGCAAGAAAAAAAATCAATAATTCTTGTTCTCCTAACCCAGCAGTGGAAGGGTTAACTATTGGCCTGCC
Source organism: Megascapheus bottae (assembly GCF_031878675.1). Classification (NCBI taxonomy): domain Eukaryota; kingdom Metazoa; phylum Chordata; class Mammalia; order Rodentia; family Geomyidae; genus Megascapheus; species Megascapheus bottae. The sequence goes on from NC_143517.1 coordinate 57,629,466, forward strand.
AGGCACCTGAGAACTGCTGAATCCCAGTGACTGCTTGGCCTGGCCCCTGACCAAAAGTCCAGGTCAGTCAATATGTTACTCTCAACTCCTAATACCAAGCACTGAACTCAGTGCCCAGGACCTAGTGTATCTCCCTCCACATAGCTCTTCTAAGCAATCATTCTCATTTTCCATGTGAGGAAACAAAGGTACTTTTCACAGGACTTGTCCAGGAACAGCTCTCATGAGCAGTCCTCCTGCCCATATGACCATGTTTCTGCCCTTTGTTTTCTGTCCATTGTTTCCAGTGATTCGTGTTACTCCTTTTCAATATTTGTATTCTTTGCTTCAAAAAGTGATTCTCAGAAGTCTGTTGTCCTGCTTGGTAGTTCCCACTCATCTCAACTGGTTTAAGAGTATCAAGAGAAAAGCAGAAATACCAACTCTGTGAATAATTAACAAGTTGAGTTTGATCTCTGGCCTAAGAGTGATCACTGAACTTGAGTATGTGCCCTGAACCCAAAAAGACAAGGAAAACTCCTCCAGAGGGAGGATGGATAGGCAAGCATGGATAGGCAAGAAGCCAAAAGAATCATTTTAAATGCCCTCTTTCCCTCGTTGATGGGTAACATCTGCTCCAGGTGACAAAGCATGGAGATTAGAAATTAGACAGTCACAAGTTTAAATCCTTATTAGCTATATGGCCTTGGAGGCAAAGTTAGCAGATTTCTTTCCATCAGCCTCTTCCTCATTTGTAAGTGAGGGAAGCAACAACCATGGTAGACACTCGGACAGCTGAGATGACACTGGACCTACCTAGATAATATGAAGAAATTTCTTCATATCAAAATCCTCAACGCAGCAGAATCCTCTTTGCCAAGCAAAACAATACTCCTACCAGAAAACATCTTCACCACCAAAAGCTGGGAACATCTTGTTGTCTGGAGAATCCTTATTCCACCTAATATAACTTTTTACAGCATGACTGGAAGGCAGAGCAACTGATCTTGGAATCTCAATCTTACCTGTCCAGAGCTATGTCACCCTAACTTACTGGATCTCTTTCAGCCGAAAGAGAAATGGAATAAATTGGGAAGACTTGGCACTCAGTCAACAAGCAGCATTGCTGATGGGATCTAAAATCCTCTCCCCTTTCTGTTAGGCTCTGCCAGAAGATCACAAAGGAAAGGTTTATGGCCAGCCACAGGCCTGGCAAGAACCCCCTCTCATAAAGTGAGAAGTGCTGGCTATTGTCTGAAGGACTAGGAGGGCTAAGAGGCAGAGACCTAGGTGTGGACTACATGTGGCTCAGGGGCTTTGTCATGGCAGGCTAGGATTTATAACTGCCCAAGTAGTAGATAAGGGGTCTGCAGCTGCCCAGACTTCAAGGGGATTTTAAGAGGACCTTGTTGCCTTATATGGTTGTAACTGCCCCGAAGGAGTGCCATCTCAAGGTAAGAGGGGGAGGAGGAAGCTAATTATTTATTGCCTGTACCAAAGGGTCCAGTGTTGCCTAAAAGACCATGCTAAGCTATAGGAGAGGAGCTTATTGACTAGCATCTTCCGACAAGATTACTAGAAGACACTTTTGAAATCATCAGGTGAAATGCAAGATTCCTTTCAAATACTGGCTTTGATTTTTTTTGGGGGGAGGGTGGGGTATGTGGACAAACATCTTTATATTTTCACTTCATTCTAGGCCATTCTAGGATAAGAAGGTATAATATAGGAGCAACCTGTCTTAGACTTCTCTCTCCTAACCACCACATATACTGTGTCTGGAGACAGAATATATATCATCACCTTTTGATTTCTTATTTAAGGAAAGAGAGAACCACGGAGATCCTGATTTAAAGATTCATTGAGAAAATTTCATATGATCAAAAGCAACAGAGTATATGGAATGTATTGGGACTGTAGGACAGAGGGAGAACAATATCTCAGAATGTTAATAAAAAGTACCTTTATTCATTCATAATTACTTATTGAGCACTTAGTGTTTGTCAAGTACTGTCTTTTGCATCAGAGCTCCTTGCTCTTGGTCTGGTGAAGAGAAACATAACAATAAGGGGATTTTTAAAACTGAGGTGAATTAAAATCACTATAATATTGGAAAGCTATTCCCAAGGAAATAAACAGGGTATCATGACAGAATAACAAGGTAGGGTAGGACAGCCAAGGAGGCTCATATTTCTGCTGAGACATGAACAATTTGAGGGAAAGCCAAGGCTTCTGCCACCCAGAACGAAAACTGGCCATGCTCCAGTCCTGCGTTTTGTAAACTGTGAGTCTTGCATTTGTAAGTTTCAAGATCAATTTCATGGCTACTAACAAGTGTATTTCCCTCCCTGAAAACTAAACAGAATAACCAGAATAGATGGTGTTACTGTATCATAACACAGGAGGGAATTTCTGATGAAATTTAGGTTGTCAGATTCAAACATACCTACAGCTATGTGGGCACGAGCTGTGATGCAGTTTGTTGTTGATGCAGGCTGGTATCCAAGAAAATCAAACAATAAATAAATAAATAAACACTGCTCTAAGGCAAAAACAGCCTGAGCGTTCAAGTGTGTTTAGGATAACTGACTTGTGAGGCTAGAGTATATCTTAAAAGTAGAATGTTAGGAAGTGGGGTCCACATAAACAGAGGCCAGTTTTTCAGACCAATAAACCAGGGAAAAGAGCTAAGATTTCAGTCTAAGCACTCCTGCTAGGCACTGATGCACAGGATGTGATAAACTGTGATTTGCACTTTTCAAGAACAATGATTTTGAATACCTTCTACTGCTGCCGTTCTGTTGTTGGTGCAAGTTCGTAGGTTGCACTCTAGAGGGATGATTTAATAACCAAAACACTTTTGGAGACAACTAGAATGTTTACAATGCGAGAAACCTGAACTATCATGTCAAGTTCTTGACAAATATGTGAGATCACATGGGAAGCACAAAAACATACATGACAACGCACCTCTTTTAATCTCCCAGTAGGCAAATATTTCCAAACACTTAAGAATGTTATCAGCATTTTGTAAATTTGCACAACCTTTTGTGTAATGGTCGCATGACCATTCCTATTAAAGTTTAAATTGTGCATAATCTTTGCCCGGAAATCTCACTTCAATAGTTAAGTCCTTCAGCAATACCCACATATAAGCCGAGAAGGGTGTAAGAAAAATCTATGTGAAATCTTTTATAATCAGGGAAAAGTGGAACTAGCTAGTTCCAGTGAAAAAATTAATAGAAATAAAACTAAAGCTATTTTTCCCACTCTATTATCCTAGATAACGATTAGTAAAGAATATTCTAGAACTTTTAAAGTCCTGATTTATTGATGAGAAAAAATAGAGAAATAACGGTAGCATGATGCCATTGCATTTTTTTAAAGCCAACACTGAGAAAAAAAAAATATGAAGAATCAGTATATCTGAAGCTTCTGAAAACACAACACATTTCCTATGGTGAGAGAAGTTGGCTCAAGGGGCCTTTTGCTTTATATATTTTTAGAAATTGACGTTCATTACGTTGGGCACATATTTTTGATACGTACAAAATGACAAACTTAATAAAAAAAAATTCACAAGCTAATCCAGCTGAGAGAGGCAGTGACCAGAGTTAAGAACATGTTCACACTTAAATGGTGCCCAGTGCACAAAGCTTTACCTGCTGTGTTGTGACATTGGGGGAAAACCAAATATTTGATGCACTGGTGTACTTAGCTTAAGGGTGTACACAGGTGGGTGTGGAGTCTGTGTTTATACAAACCATTTACAGTATTTTTCTGAAGTACCCAAAGCCATCTGGTTTTAATCACTGCAAAGCTGAATGATGTATCCTCTCTGACCCTTTTTTTCAGCAGGTAAATTTGTTTGGCTGAACCTGTTGCAACCAGAAATTCGCAGATAGGATTTGGTCCTGAAGATGAGGCGAAAGTCAGAAGGGAGAAGATGGATAAGGACAGCAGAAAAGCCTACAGGTCAGGACTACGCCTAGGTTATTTTTACGTATTTTCATTAACACCTGTGTCACTTTTCCATAGCACATAGACTCATCTGCATGAGTGGCACAGCATGGGGAGGTGCTGGGGTGACTGTGCCCACCAGTCTCACAATTCTATCAACTCCTCCAAAGCAGAGAGGGAAGCCTTGATCCTCACCACCCACATGAAGGTCATCTGGATAATGGTGCTGAGGAAAAGAGGCCATTTCTGGTGCAGAGAAAGGAAGGTCACTCACTGAGGTTGGTCATAATGAAAACTGCTTGGCTGAGTTCTCTATCAACATGACATAAAACAGAAGTTACTAAGTAACTAGGGGTGTTTGCTCTTGCAGCACTCCTCACTGACTCTACTAGCCATAGACCTGCACAGAGGTGGTTTGTAAGGAAGGGGGCAAGATTATGTTGGAATCTCTCTGATTAGTCCCCCATCCCATCCCTAGGCAGCCACCCCTGCACCCTCCTCATAACACCACGTGGAGTTAAGTATCCTGGCTTCCCACCCATGTCACCATGTTTGATCAAAAGGTAGTACCAACCCTCTGTGCCTGCCTGTATTTCTCCGTGGGAGACAGGCAGGCCCTTAGACCATCTGGTTTTCCTTTTGAGACCTCAAGGTAGCACAGGGCCCAACTGGCCTCCTGAATACCCAGGGGATGGATGAATATCCTTGTCCCATCTGGGAAGAAAGGCATAAGGGTCTGCAGAGAAGTCTTCCAAGACTTGAGAAGAGACATTGAAAATGGCCCAGTACTCAGCTCAGCCTTGGGGAGAAGGAATGAAGGAGAAAGAGCTACCAATACACTCTTCTATAGAAAACTCTGATGGTGGAGACAGTTGTCAAAGCCCATGGAACACACAACATAAAGAACCAATCCTAATGGAACCCATGGATTGGGGTTGCCAGCTGAGTGAGTGCATCATTGCAAGGTACCAAGATAAAGGCTACCATGACTGATGCCTGGTAGTGGGGCTGATGCGTATAATATGTGAAAACTCAAAACTGCTTTAAGAAATAAAGTTTATTCATTTTTTTTCCAGTCCTGGGCTTGAGCTCAGGGCCTGAGCACTGTCCTTGGACTTTCTCAAGGCTAGAGCTCTACCACTTGAGCCTCAGCACTCCTTCCAGCTTCTTTCTATCTATGTATGTGGTATGAAGGAATCGAACCTGAGTCTTCATGCATGCTAGGCAAGCACTCAACCACTAGGCCAAACTCCTGGCCCTATTCATCTTTTTAAAGTGCTAAAATATATGTGGGTACCAAGAACTGCTACCAGTTTTGTTGCATGGAGATGTATGAACTAGCAGTTGATATATACCCCTTTAAGAAATAGCATACACTCACAAAAATGACAGGAATGCAAAACAGCTCCTGTCTGGTGTGCCAGTGGGAGGAGAGGGATGAAATAGGATGAAGAAAGGGGGCTTATAGTGCGTGGGTGAAAATGAAAACAATGAAGTTTGGGATTGGTTTGGGGAAGGGAGACAGAATGTGAGAGAGAGACAGGGTGAGATAGGTCAAAATGAAATTTCCTTGCCCAACTAATTAATACTAATACAAATGGGAGAACAAAAAGGCACAGTTTCTCTTGTCCCCACAGCCACCATGAATACTGCAATCATACGTATTGGTAGTGAGGCTGGTTATTTAATATTAACCATCAAAAGCTAAGATTTTACATTAGTAGTGGTGTTGAAGGATTGATTCCTGCCTTATTCCCTCAGGTCAAGCAAGACTCAAGGAGCACAGGAACAGGCTTGATCATATGCCAGTTGGCAGGCAGGTTATTCCAACCTGGACTGACACCACCCTTGTTATTTTATGAATACAACTGAAGTCCAGAGGGTTAAGAGAACTGACCAATGTCACAAGTGCATTGTACAAAAGAGGAAAACATTTTCCAAAAACAAGTATTAAATTCTCCCTAAACTAATGAGAGAAACCTTTTCGCATTGTGCTCCCTACTGGGTGCTTCTTCCCTCTCCCACTCCCCTGCCCTCATCATACCCCTTCCCTTCAGTTCAACATGAATTCTACATTAGAATGAGAGTAATAGCAAGATAACTGGTTTCTGGAGGTTAACAACTCGGTGTATGTTTCCTAAACTAAGCAACCAAGTTTTCATAATCATTTATAGCCACACTTGATAAGGCCTCAGAGACTGTCACAACAGAAGCCTGTCAACCGAATGAAATCACCTCTTCCTCAGTCATGAGTCTAAAGCTGTAAAGCATCTAAGGCCATAAAGCATAGAAGGCCATAAAGCATCCACTTTCCTTTTATTCTTCTTCCCACCCAACCTGGCCTCTTTATGTTCTACTTCCTAAGTTGGCTGGCAACTGAAGCTCTCATTAACAGGCACCTTCCAGTCTTTGGGTGTGGATAAATCCACTCAGTGGCTATTCTTGTTCAGCGCACCCTAAATCCACTAATCCTAATGCTCCCGATGGAACTATAATACCAACATCAGTTTGGGATAATCTGGGAGCCACCCCAATCCCAAAATTCATTCACTTACTCAAACTTTCTCTGGTTCTGTGTTAAGAGGTAGATATATATGAATGAGTTGGATAACAGGTTGTGCCAAGAAGCACTGGGGTAGTGTCTCATCCATTTACTCTTCAGTGTCTCCCTTGATTCATGTCACTGGCAACCCTTCCATAGCAACTGGCTCTCTCCATCTCTTCCAAGGATCAAGCGTAAATTCAGCTACAAAAGTGAAGGCTGAGGTGATTCTCTCCCACCCACATTTCCTTCAGCATACCTGTCACAACTGCAATCAAATGCCTTGTGAATTTCTTTTTGGTAATCATTATCTGTCTTGCCTATTCCAATGCAAGATACTCAAGGACAACAATATGGCTCATCCTGCTTTGTTAGATGCCGAGAACTGAGTCTTACAGCTAAGTTCTTTATAAATGCTTCAAGAAACAATCTCTTAATTTCAAAGCCTGTTCTAGTTCCTAGTGTGAAAGAAATGTTAAGTGGTCAGGGCTCACTTGTATAAAATGTTAACACAAGCAAAGCCAGGAAGGTATAATGGGTTCTTACACTCACCTGCCTGGCAGTAACTGTCACAAAGACCCCCCTGGAATCTAATATTGCAGAGACAATTGTGATGTTAAAAAAAAAGCACTTGGACAAGTATCTTCCCAGTAAGGACTGTTAAGATTCTGCTAAATATTTCAGTCAGGATTATTGTTTCAAATGTGACTCAACCTCTTTGAAAATACCAAGTTTATGATGGCGTGTGAACCCATTGCAATGGTCTCTTACACCCAAATAAAAGTCATTCCTCTTTGGAGAATCTGATTGCTATTTTGTTTTATGAGACTGATCCTAGGATGGGGCTCGTAATCTCTGGTACTTCATAAACATCCAACCCCGTACCTTATTGCCATGGCAAAGGCACTGACTTGACAAATAAAATTGCTACATTTGTTTAATAAGCAGTTTCCATCAGTAAATTCAGTAAAAAGGAAATGAAATAAAAGCCCATTGGCACATCTGCTGGGCCTGTTCATTCTGTCCTGACACTTTTAAACATGTCATTTTCCTCCATTAGGCAAGCAGCAGCACCAAAACCATCAAGACCACCCAAGAATAAATATATACTCTGAACACTTCCCCAGCCCTCTTTCTTGTGCCATGAGAAATACAATGAATTAAAAGACTCACTCCAGGGACAAATGGCTTCATGGCTGCTTGGGCTCCTCAAAAATTAGAACATCATGGAGTTGGGGTGGTGGCTTCAGATGCCAGGTGATGCTCTCAGAAGCCCTCTGTGACTTTACAAACTACTGGCACCTGTATCCCCTGCCACGCTCAAACACCATGTGATCACGCTCACCCAAGTTCTGTATTAAACTGTAGCGGGATCCCCTTAGCTCTGGTTTTGAAACCACCTACCTGTGACCTGTGTTTCGGAGCACCTGAGTGTGTCTCGCTTGCACAAAGTTTTGCATTGAAATCTCAAGAAATAAAAGAATTCTATGTAATTATGAATATTTGTAGACACTGATAACTCCAAATAATGGGTAATTCTCACAGTGAATCAATAAGTATTTACTGAGCAAGAAAAAGATGCCAGCCATATATTCTCAGAATTAAAGTAGGCAAATTTGGATCAGAAGTGTCAGACAAAGGTAGAAAACAGATATAAATGCAGTCAATTCTATAATAGATGATTTATTGGAAACCCTCACAGCATTTTTCAAAATAACTTGACAGGTTATTTTAATAAGACATAGTGAAGAGGAAATGGCTTAAAAGATATCATCAATCTTTTATTTAACTAAGTGCTGCCCTTCATTTTGAAGGAAATGATACAATTTCAAATTGGAACTTCCTTCTCAAGAAGCAGAATTAAGAACATAATGTTGATTAAACATACAACCTTCAACAAAAATAAAGTTCATCTACTTCATTGGGGAAACAAAATGAATGTGGATTTCTCCTTTGAGTCAATGTAATTCTCTATGGGTCACAAGTTCATAGCTAAGAACAAAAACAAGGAAAGGCAAAATAAACTAGTCAAGTTTATAGTTATCCTGATTAAAAAAAAATTACCAAATAAACTCTTAACTCTCCAGACAAATCTATTTGATGTCCATGATCATATTGGATTTTATTCTTATTTGTAAAAAATAGACAAGCACATCATATTCAAGAGTCTTCAACACAGTGAATCCCATTTTTGTTAAGAAAAAAAAATAGAAAACAAGTAGTTTTTAAATTTTCTTAACTCTCCATAGCATATGTTATACAAAAGTAAAGTTTTGCTTCCAAAAAATACATTTCCATGTGGTTGTGGTATTACCAATGGTGGTACTGAGGGGAGATGCACCAAAGACAAGAGGAGTTAACCCACACTAAGCCTTTTTTTTTCCCATAAAAACTTAATTTTTTTTCTTAAAGATTTGGAATGATGTTTTCTGTTAGGCATCTGAATGCTACAAAGTCATTTCAAATTAAATGTGGAATAAAAGCTACAAAAAGTGAGTTCTTTCATCCAAAATGTGGTGGGCTCCTTCGACATGTTAGCAGTCTCAACAAAATATTTGCTCGGGTAAGAAAATAGAATTCGTCTGGTTTCATTTAGCATGTATGTTCCAGTCGATGTCTTCCTATATCCCTGCCAGCGCTTCTGAAGAATATTGGAATCGATAATTCTTTCCTTCAAAGAGCATCCGTAATTCACAGTACAAAATAGTTCTAAAGTCTTATTCCTAAGGAGAAACAAAGAGTATTAAATATACTTATTTTTCTTCCTAAAGTGCCAGATGTAGCCATTGTCAGGCATTAAAAACTCAAGATCTTCTCCATGTTACTTTATTAAGAATCAAGAAAAGACTCGACTTCTTACTTTCCATTTAACATCCCATCTCAAGAAAACTTCCAGTAGAGCCTATTTCTACACATTCCATACTTGGCATCTCTGTATAAACACTGACTTTGCCTTGCAGGGGGCATCACCTGTTTCCTCATCCTGCTTCATTTCCCAGCTCTAGCAGGGAAAAAAAAAACAACACAAAACAACTTCTCCAGAGGTAGAATACTACTGTTGGAGTGGATTTTATAGTTCTTTCTTCAAACTGAGACCTCTACTTGGAATACAAAAATCACTGCTAAGCTCAGTGCAATCGGACTGTGATTTGGAGACAGAGAAGGACACAAAGCTGAGGGGAAAGGGGGAAAATGAGCTTGTTGGCCCAGAACTGCTAGGGAAGATCTTTCTCTTTTCCCTCCTATGGTCTTGTCTACACAGTGGGCACCAATTTGAACTTTCTCTCATCTACATCTGTTAGCTAAAGTAGTGTCTCTTAAATGGCTTTACTGGTATTTATCTTGCTCTGCTTTTCTATGAACAAGAGACTGAGAATATTAAACATGGAAAGTAGATTTATATTCCCAAGAGCAGACTGATTCTCACCCTAAGTCCCAGACCAGGGTTAGTACAGGCTCATCTTGAACAGTCAAGATTTATCCCATTAAAAAACAAAACATCTTTTTTGGTGATTACTGTGAAAAATTGGGAACACATTTATATTGAAAAGGTTTCATGTCAAGGGGCTACCAATCTAAGCTTTATGAAAGTATGGCCTCAACTCCTATGCATAAAAAAATATATATATATACAAGAAAATCCTTCAATCCACACATGGATGGCTCAGGCATGGATGGCTCTTACCTGTAATCCTACTTTCCCAGGAGGCTTAGTTCTGTAGCCAGCCCAGGAATAAAAGTCTGTGAGACTCTTATCTCCACTCAACATCAATAAGCTGGAAGTAGGGGTGTGGCTCAAGCTGCAATGCACCAGTCTTCAGTGAAAAAAGCCAAGAGAGAGCACTGGGCCCTGAGTTCAAGCCCTAGAGGGTACAGGGCACACACATATACACACACAACCCTTCAAGTTGTATCACTGTGATTTAAGAGCTCTCTAAATAAGTGCAAGAATAGCCATCTATGTACCACTCAACTACAATTCTCTTCCACTTGCTAAGAATTAGGTCGCAGAAATGTCTTGTCCTGGAAACATCAAGAAGGCCAAAAAAAAAAAAAAGACTGTCAACTTTACTCAACTTTTGAGACAGCTCTGGTGATGGGCCAGCAGCAAATACAAGGTAAGGGCACACTCACAAAAGCACTGGGGGTGGGTACTTGCATTGCATTCTAAAAGGCTCACACTGACTCATACATGTAGTTCAGCAGCAGACCCAAGCAGTATCTGCTCAGTGGACCAGCAGCTCCCAGAGTCACCATCTTGTTTCAGATTCTGTTCTGAGCATTCCAACTGGCATCTCTTAAAAGATGGTTCTTCCTGGGGCCGGGTGTTTAGCCTAGTGGCAGAGTGCTTGCCTAGCATGCATGCATGGGTTCAATTCCTTGGTAACACATACATAGAAAAAAATAGCTGGAATAGGTGCTGAGGCTCAAGTGGTAGAGCTCTAGCCTTGAGAAAGTCCAAGGACAGTGCTCAGGCCCTGAGCTCAAGCCCAAACTGGCAAAAAAAAAAAATAATGTATAAAATAATAAAAGAAAAAATGGTTCTTCCTGTAACCAGGAGACATGCCACAGCCTAACAAGATTTCTGGATTTGAATTAAACTGTGCCAACAGTGGCTGGCAAAAATAAGTCATCATATTACTGAAATATTACTAAGATTTTTTTTTTTAAACAATGCAGAACAGAAGTTGAGGTCAAGGGAGGCAGTCCAGTGAGAGCAAGGGTGAGGGATGGGAATCCTAAGATCACAACCAACGCATTGTTTTTAAAAGGATTACCTTCACCATTCAGAGAGTAGTGTGCAAGGAGAGGTGAATAAGCCTCACCAGAGCAAACACTGCTTGGCTGTTTCCCTAGTGGATACTTTATGGGGTGGCACAAGCCAAAAACCCATCTGTGGCCTGTGGATGAACACAGCCAAGCAGGTTTAATTAGAGAGGAGACACAAAGGGCTATTCCCTCCTTTGAGGACAAAAATGCCTCAGCTCCCAGGGCCTCCAACAGCAGGCAGAAAAACAAAGGCAGCCGAACAGCACCTTAATTGAATCCTTCCCCTGGTTGGCCCACAACAGTGATTTACTTGTAACCGGGGAGGGGAGATTGGAGAGGGGGGGCGGGAAGACTCAGCAAAAAGCCAGCCCCGGAAATGATCTGGAGGTGGGGGAGAGGGAGGTAGTAAAGCCTTTGTTTGTGGCTCCAGTTTCCTCAACCATTAGTTACACTTAGTAGGGGGCTGCCTGGTTTGGGTCTGCAGCTTCCAGACCTGGGGTTTCTCCAGCTAGGCGCCCCAGGAATCCCACAAGATTAATCACCCCAGCTACTCAGCTCTGCAGCCCGGCTCAGCACGGAGGAAGATAAGCTAATCCACTCCCCCGGGGCAGGCTGGCGCTGGCTCCTCCCCAGACACCCTCTACCCTTTGTACCTGGCACCGCCAGAGCTCAGAGAAGCCAGGAGGAGGAATGGCACGCGGTGGGGGGGGGGGGGTACGCTCTGAACTTTTCTCCTGCAGAACGTTCAACAGGATCCAGCAGGGGTGAAATGCCAAGTGCCTGTCTGCCCCACCGCAGAAGGAGAGGACAAAAATGCTCCTCTCAAGTGCTCCTACCTGTTCCCTCTGTCCCCTTCCTCCTCCCCCGTCCACGGAAGGCTGCGCATTTCACCAGCTCTCCATTTTTTTCCAAAGGACCCGGGCATCCTGGATGGAGGCAGGGCGAGGAGGAAGGGGGGCGGGCATGGCAGGGTTCCCTTCCGCAGCTCAGGGCTCCCCCCCTGGCCGGCCGGTCAGTGCGCTCCGGTCTCTCGGTCCTCGGCCTGGGAGCCGGGCGCCTGGGGACGCCGGGGAGGCGGCGGCGTAGTCCGCACCGCGTCGCTGTCGCCATCCAACGGCTCTGCCGGGTGCAGGTGCGTGGCGAGCTCCTGCAGCACGGCGGCGCGTCCGATCTGGTCGTTGCGCCTTTTCTCCATGATCAAATCCTCCAGGCTCTGGAACTCGAGCGTGTGGCTGCGCTGCGCCGAGAGCTGAATCTGCAGGCGGTAGGGCTGCTTGCCGATGCGCAGCTCGCCGCCGATCTTGAACTCGCGCTTGCCATAGCGGCACCAGGCGGCGAAGCTCTCCGAGTTGCGCCAGCTGAGTTCGCGCTCCTTGGCGCCCACGTGCGCCAGCGCGTTGCGCACCACCGCGCTGGGGCTGAGCGGTTTGTACCGGTACAGGTCGTTCACCACGCGGCCGCGGCGGCCCTGGCTGGCGTCGGTCAGGAAGCTATTGCTCACCTCCAGCCGGTGCAGGTGCACCACCTGGAAATTGCCCACGTACACTGCCCAGTGCGGGTACTGCGCCTGGGACACGAACTCCACCAGGTCGCCGGGGTTGCACTTGTTGAGCAGGTTCTCGGGTGTGTAGGTGCTCAGCGCCGCCGAGCCGGGCGCGAAGCTCTTCTGGTAGATGCACTCGTCGCGGTAGAAGACCGAGCACTCGACCTCGTGTTGCCGCGGGTCGTAGGGCTGCGGCGGGGGCGGCGGCGCCGATCCGTCCCCAGCGTCGGGCGAGCTGCACCCGCCGCCGCCATCGAGCCCCTGGGGCGGCGGCTGCGGCTCCGCGTCCTCGTCGTCGTTGGAGAAGATGTAGGAGACCCCGATGCGGGGCCCGTCGTCCCGGTCCACGCCCGTCGGGTCGGCGGTGGGAACTTCCTTGTAACTTAGGTGGGTCAGTTTCTCCACCTGGTTGCCCATCGCGCCGCGGACGCGCGCGCGCGCTCACAGCGCCTCGAGGGGAGCAGGCGAGGCCGCCAGGGCGGACATTGGCCCAGAGCTCCGAGCCAGGGCCGAAGCCACCTGTTGAAAGAGGAGGCGAGGAGGCTATGCAGGGGAAAAGACGTTTTGTTCTGCGGAGAAAGATCGGGGGAAGGAGACGGAGGGGGGCCGAGCACCTGGAACCATTTCAGGGGTAACCCCGGGAGCTGCAGCCTTTCCCTCCTTCCTCCAAATCTAGGGTCGCGATCCGGGAGGCAGGGCAGGTCCGACTCTCCCCCGCCCCCGTCCGTCTTCAAGGCCCCGGCAAAAAGCCGTGGGCATTAAGCTGTCTCCACCGCTTCCGCCCGCGCCCTACCTGCCAAACCCGCGCGGGAGCGCGGTGGAGGGAACGGAAACTTTACTCCTCCCCCTCCCCTAACTTCCCCCAGCTCCCCCAGCGCCCCGACCCGCCCCGGGACGCAACTCCGCGCCCGGATCGCCGGGGAGCGCCCGGCCGGAACCCGGCGGCGCAGCCCCGGCAGGTAAGTCCCTCTACCTGGCTCACCTGCGGCGCGGCCTCCGCCTGCCCGCCCGCCCGCTCGCGCCCTCAGCCCAGCCCGGAGATTCGGGTTACCAGCGCCAACTCACCCGCCGGAAAGGTGGAGGCCCCGCGGGGAGGGGTGGCTCGCCGGGCCGCGCCCCGAGACTTCTAGGAGGAGTTTGCAGGTGCGGGCTCCGCAGTGCCTCCCCGGGCGGCGCGGGCGGCAGCTGAGCCAGGCTCCCCAGAGCGACGCATGTCGGACCCCCGCGGTGGCCTCAGCGCCCCCAGACTTGGAGGTGTGTGTGTGTGGGGGCGGTCTCTCTTCTCACCGCGCCCCCTCCCTCCTGCCAGCGCTGCGGTCCCAGAGCTCTCCACCGGATCTCCCGGGGAAGGAAGGGTGCCAGGAGCAGGGAGACAGCCGTGCTTCCCGGCGGCGGGCAGCTCCGGCTCGGGCCGGGTGAGCAACAAGCACCGGAGCGGGAGGGAACTGGATTGTAGATCCGGCTCGGAGCTCCCGGGCGGGAGCGCAGCCCGTGGCATTTAAAGAGACAGGCACTCGCTCCCGGAGCTCGGGACTCTCCGGGTGGAGTGCCCCGGCGACCGGGAGCCCCGCCCCGCCCCGCCCCCCGCCCCGGGCCGACGGGCTCCCTGCTGGCCACGCCCCCGCCGCACTGGGTTTAAATCCCGCTGGTAAACAGCCCGCCGCGGGCCGGGCCCACCCCGGGCCCTGGGTGGCGTCCGGCCCGCAGGGTCGGGGCAGGCGGGCTCTGCGCCAGGAGGAGTCGGGAGTCATAGGCCACCTGCCGGCTGGGAAGCAGGAGGGCGGAGAAGACTTCCTATCTGTTCCTTCTTTTCAGTTTCTTCTGAGTAGTGGAGAGGGAAAAGCAATTTTTAGGGATTTTTGACTTTTTTTTTTTGGCCTGGAACATTATTTTGCAACCCAGAAAGTCAAGAAGAGAGACTCTTGTGTACAGGAGAGCTTCTTCAGAAGTGTTTCCAAAACGGATGGTGTTAAACTTTGGGTGGGCGCGCTCACGCCCGCGCACACACCCACACCCCCCCCCACACACACACAGAGTTACCATCTCCCACCACCAGTGTTCTATTTATTAGATGTCCCTCTTTTAAGTTAGCAAAAACTGAGTTCACAGTTGTTTCCGGGTTGTTGAGAAAAAGTATGCAGAAATGGGGGGAGGGGTAAGGGTGGAGCAAAATTTTCCTAATTGTCCTTAAATTAGAAACAAATTAGCGGGGAGGCCCCTGTGGGATGTATTTCCTTCCTGCTGACTTAAGAGTGGGAAGCACTAGGGCTGTTCGGGCTTGTTTACGTCATCTTCATCCACTAGAAGACATTTCCCCCTGCTGGTTTCAGTTTTTGTATACCTAAGGCAGACTCTACAGAAGTGGCTTTTGTTTATATTTTCAAATCACAAAGCCAGGCGCCTGTAATCCTACCTACTCAGGAAGCTGATTTTTAAAGAGGATTTTTCTTGGAAAAGTGAGCGAGGTGCTTCATTTCTAATTAGTCACCCAAAAGCTAGAGGTGGAGGGGAGGTAGGGCTCAAGTGGTAGAGTGAGAAAGCTAAGTGACAGTGCCCAGGCCCAGAGTCAAGACCTCAGCACCGCACAAGAAAATTAATAAAGTGAAATAAAATGTTTGACTCTTAAGAATTCTACTCAGACGGAATCCTGTTTACCATCACTCTACCTTTCAACTAAAAAATTTCCAGGTAACACTATTATTTATTCAGTGTGTAAACCAAATAGTGGAAACAAATTATACTAATACTCCTGTGACCCTTTGTAGTTTGTAGAGCAAAATCAATCTTCTTAGGTACCTTTAAGCCGGAACAATCAATATTGTCAGGGCCATGATGGAAGTTAGTCCTTCAGTATGTCTAAGACCAGTCACAGGTTAAGATTGACCAAAATGAGACTTGGGTGTGTTAACGCAACTGCAAGTTAAATATATTCAGAGAGGCCTCCAGTACATGTGACTGGGTAATCTGTCTCTGGACCTTGGATAGCACGTATTCTGAGGGCTACTGACTGCTGTATAGAGAGAGTTATGCTTGATGAGAGTGGCTGAGCTTTCTCCTGCCTATCTGAATTGGAAAGCTCTGGTATTATCGGGTATATGGTGGAACACGGGGCCCCTAGTGGCTGAGTGGGCTGGTGGAAGATGGGCGAGTTGATTGAAAGATACAGTGGTGTTGCACCTCTTCTGATGACAACACTCTACATCTAAGATCTAATGGCTGAGGAAGCCAGGTCTAGTTGTCTGTCTCTGCAGATAATCAGATCTATTGAGCAGCAGAGTAGTGATCTATTCAACTCTAAAGATTCAAAGCTGGGGTCAGGAGCTTGGCCTAGTGGTAGACTGCTTGCCTGGCCTGCATGAAGCCCTGGGTTTGATTCCTTGGTACAAAATACACATAAAAAGCTGGAAGTAGTGCTGTGGCTCAAGGGTACAGTGCTAGCCTTGAAAAAAGTCCAAGGACAGTGCCCAGGTCCTGAATTCAAGCCCCAGGACTGAAAAAAAGAAAAGATTCAAAGCTATCAAGCTCTAAAAAAGGACAGACTCCACTCTGCTTCATGTCTGAATATCTGGTATTTAGCAGCTGCTCACTAAATAGATGCCTTCTGAGTAGAGGATGGGAAACATTAGCTGTGGATCAGGAATTTCTTGTACAAGTTGTAGGAATGTAGCTTACTGGTAGAATGCTCAAGGCCCTGGCTTCTAATCCCTAGCATTGCGAAATAAGCAATAGAAAAACCACAAGATGCCTTTTGATAATCTACTTCTAATATGGGCTCGTGTGTGTGTGTGTGTGTGTGTGTGTGTGTGTGTGTGTGTCCAGTACTAGAGCTTGAACTCAGCCTGGGTGCCTCTCTCTTAGCCTTTTGCTCAAGCCAGCACTCTACCACTTGAGCCATAACTCTATTTCTGGCTTTTTGGTGGATGATTGGATCTAAGAGTCTCATGTACATTCTTACCTGGGCTGACTTCAAATGGAGATATCAGATCTCATCCTCCTGACTAGCTAGGATTATAGGCATGAGCCACTAGCACTGAGATGTTGATTTTTTTTTTTAATAACTAAGGCTTTATCTTCTATTTAGTTACCTGAACCACCTGGACCATCTAGAGCTTTACCTTTCATCTAGTCCTGACTAAATTGCTCACACATAGTCATCGCTCCTCTCAAATAATAAAAAATTTATATTTCCAACTTTACTTAAAAAATAATCTTATGAGCCTCTCAGGCTCATCTTCCAGGATGATAGCTGGATCTGGCTGGTGGGTGTCTTGCAAAGTTGTTTTCTACAGCGGAGTCCAGCCTTTGTCTCGCTTACCTTCCTAGGTCCTTTGTCTCTGGGCCCTAGAGGTTGTTTTCCTGGCCACCATTTAAATCTAATACATGTATAGTCTATATATCACTTGACCATAACTCAACATACAATCCTGTACTAGTTAGTCTTATTAGAAGAAATTGATTCAAAGTGTAGTTCTTGCAAACATAGTGTTATTCACCATTCATTCTACAAGTTCAGCAGGCCTTGTGCTGAGTTATATTGATAGTCTGTCCCTATAGATTGCATGTAGACTGGGAAACAGAGAAATGGACTCCAGGAACTGACATGTCCTTCAAGGATAGGAAGTAGAGGAGGCTGAGAGGGGGAAGGGAATCTCCAGGCCTAGAGATAAAAGAATCAAGTCAAAATGCCTGCCATTGGGGTTTTGGCTGTCAGTTCTTTTATAAAGAATGAACAGAGAAGAAATGGCTTCTCCATACATGGTAAGAGAGGAAGATTATACAAATTTGTGTTTTTAGAGCCAAGCTTTTTTACCCCCTTCGTTTTCAATGGAAAGCGCAGATTCTATATATGTAATAAATACTTGAGTGTCTGGTTTTACCAGACTCGAGGGATATAACCGTGAACAGCAAACCAAAAATCCTCCTCTTATGACATTTACATGCTGATGGCATGTGAGAAATAAGAGGACTAAATAAGTATCCGTGAGAGGGATCCAGGCCTTGGAGAGTAAAATAGGGTGCTAGGGTTACATACCAGCCACTAAGGGGGAGGTGGTGACAGGTGGCCTACTTTGGATACAAGGCTCATGGAAGACGCCTGAAGAAGTAGAACTCAAGTTGAGACTTGGAGAATGAGGACTGGCCCTGACATTCTTAGCAGAAGGAAAAGCAAAAGCCAGAGGTAGGAAAGATCTGAGGTATTTCAGGAAAGGAAATGAAAATAATAAAGCAATCAAAACAACCACAGGGGAAAGTTTTGCCCTGGACAGTGCTGGTAAATAGAGGTAGGCAAGCCTGGGAGAGTAAGGCTTTTCCTCCCCATGGAGAATGGACTTAGCTGATCAGAAAAGGCCCACACACCTCCCTGGGGCTGGCCCAAAACACAACGTGTGCTGAGAGCTGGTTAGTCACCCTTGCAGTGTTCCTGTCCAGGCTGGTCTGGATGACTTGAAAATGGACATTTCTCCCTGAGGCCACAGCCCTGATGCTGCAGGTGTGGTGAAAAAAATCTCAGTTAAATGAAGCAGTTCACTCTAGGAACACAAGACAGGAGCAGGAGGGGAAGGGGAGGGGAGGTGCAGAACTCTAGTGAGACAGAGTAGAATTCAGTCTGTCCCCAGCTGGTGCCCCAGGGGAGGACAGAACTCTCTTGTTAGGCCATGTAGAACTCTGGCCTGTCCCTAGCAAGGCCCCAGGGGGAAAGACACAGAACTCTCTGGCTATGCTGGTCTGGCTTATCCCCAGCCTAGGCCCTAGGCTCATGGCAGCATACAACAACAGCCCAATAGTTGTGCTGTAAAACAAGTTCCTTCAGTCTTTCCTTGTGTTTGGAATCTTCTAGACTTATGAGCCTTTTATGGCCACCTTAGGGGGTAAGCAGTAGTAAAATGGAGCCAGAAGACCTGGACAGGTATGTTTTCCAAGAGTGTTTCCTTTGACCTGCCTCTTCTCCGTGTTGGGCCTAGGTTACTCGCCTTTAAAGTGTAGCTGCTGATATTCCTTGCCTCATTGTGGCTCCAGCAGCAAGACCGTGTATGTGGAAGCGCCCTGTAAATCTCAGAGGTTATGTAAATGTCAGGAATTATTTGTATCCCATCAAGAGCCAGGTGATGACTTCATATGAGGAATCCAAGATAGCCATTTGTCCTGGGCATCGTGGTACTAAGTCTGCACACCAGACCTGACATTTACAGCCCCAACAAACATACACCGTGTAAGGGAAGTAAGTCAATGCAAACTCTGCTCATTTGAAGGAGAAAGGACAGATTTGAGTCTGAATCTGGCTGGCCCAATGTGCTTTTCACACTGTGTTGAGCAGCCTTGGGGATGGCAGGCAGGTATGCTTGTTTGTTTGGCCAGAAACCAACAGGTCTGAGTGCCCAGCTTGTCTTGCTATACAGGGAACTGTTCTGGTTTTAGCCCTGAACACTCGCATGTCTAGACAGATGGGGTCAGTGGCCACCCCTGACCTGGGTCTTTTCCCTTCCTGATCATTGCCTTGCCTGAGCCAAAGGCTGTCAAGAAGGCTGTGTTTGGAATGGATGCAGCCAGCAGAGGAGTAGAGCCACCAAGACAAAACAGGCATTTACAGACATCCTCACGTGTCTGGACCAAGAGAGTCACTGAGTAAAAGAGGCCATAAATATTACAGCCTGTTTTTGCGTGTATTCTTATTTTTCCAGGATAGGAGAAGGCCTGGTTAGGTAACATCTTTCAGAGGTGCTGCACCTACTTTCCTTAGCTTTCTCCCAGCCTGCCTGCATTTGACCATCAAATCCACCAAAGAATATTCCACTTTAACCCAATCATAGCATGACTCCTGAGCTAAAAAGGGAGGCCCATAAGCTTTTGAGTCTGTCATTTCTGAATTATTCGTTGTTTTTTCCCAAGTCGCCAGAGTATGCTTCCTCTAGCTAGACTGGACCAGAGCTAGTCTACTGGGTGGACATGGCTGATAAGGAAAGCCCTTGAGAAGGGGTCTGGAGCTGTAGCCCAACTCAGGCCATCAGTGGGTCATGCATCCATCCTGCAGCTGGGCTGTCCCTGAAGAAGGTTTGTATTCGTCCCTGGAGGAGGGGGAAAGAACAGCAAGGCTGTTGCAGAATCTCTGCCATCCTGTGTTGATGCTGAGCTGAAGTTTGATTTGTGCTCAGGAGTCTGAGCTTGTAGTTGGGCTCCTTGCAGGAACCTCATGAAAGATGCATCTCACCAGGCAGTTCCAGGGGAGAGACTGGCTTAAATTACAGCTCTACAAATCCAAATATTGGCATATCTGCAAATCCAAATGTAAGGATTTTTAAAAAATAAATCCAAATTCTAAGAATCTTATGCTGCACTTCTTGTGTGAGAAAGGGCGGATGAGAGGTTCAGAGAGGAGACAAGGCTGTCAATAATGAGAGAGGCTTCAGCAAGCACAACGACCTCCTTTTCTTTCTTTCTTTTTCTCATGCTTCCAGGGAGAAAGAGTTCTGACATGACAAAGGAAGACAACACTTGCTCAGTGTGGCTTTCTGCTAGACAGGTAACGGAGGGAACCTAGTGTGTGTGTTTGTGTGTGTGTTTGGGGGGGGGTGGACAGAAAGGTTTTGCAAATCAGGTTGACCAGTTATTGTCTGTTTTCTTCTATTCATTTCTAGGCTTGGGTCTAAGGAATCCCTCTGGTTCATTTCACAGCACAGCAACCCTAGGTCTGCTATGTGACTGTGAAGGCTTTTTAGAAGTTCTGCCTGGCCTGTTTCCCTGACACCCCCTCAGTCACACCTCTGTATACACACTATCCCTATCCCTTCCCTGCGTCTCCCCCTGAAATTCAGTTGTTCCTTTCCTGTTTCTCCCCTCCCCCCCGTCTCTCTCTCCCTCCCTTCTCCCCCCCCCTCTAAATATCACCACCACTACAATCATTTATGTTATACATAGTAATTTACACTCCTGTTGCACAGCGTTTCTGCCTCTCTTCAAATGGACTTTGGACTGTTATAGGAAAGACCTCATCTTTCCTATAAGAGCAGAGATACGAGGAATATATCAACAATCTCAGAATTACAACAGTGCCCGTTGTAGTCTCTTCTTATAAGACTGTGTATTAGGCTAGGTGATTTCTCATAGTTCCCATAGTTCTAGAGAAAGGAAATCTGATCAGGTACCAGGTTGGTTGGGAATCTGGTGACTTTGTCTTCTGGGATACAGACTGCCATCTTCTGGTTGTACCTCATATGACAGGAAGAGGCCAAACAAGCTCTCTGGGGTCTCTTGTATAGGCCCTAGATCTCATGAAGTCTCCACCTTTGATGATCTAATTACATCCCAGAGTCCCCACCTCCAATGCCATCACATTGGAAGGTAGGCTTTCAGACTATAGAGTTTAGGAGGCCATGGCTGTCCTGTCCACAACAACAGCTAAAGATCGACTCTCTTCATACTGTAGTCACTTTCTAAGAAAAGCAAATAGAAGGTGCGGCCAGTCTGGGCAGGGTCAGAAGGGCCCTGTCATTAGTACCTTGTGATAAAGCAGACACCCCAGCACAAAGTTCATGGGACAGACTTTATAACAGGGTAGAGCTGTTGATGACAGCTCTAGGTGTTCACCCTGAACGTTACTGAGCAGGCTCGACTCCCTGTTGGTTGAGAAACCTCTGAGCTATAGGATAGACTGCTTATAGAGAATGCGAATGTCTATGGACAGACATCTTTATGGAAAATGCAAGCAGGCTTGATAGTTACTTTCTCCCCCTTCCTCCTTCCCCGCCTGTCTCCTTCATTTTTCCCCTCCTTCCTTTCCTCTGTCCTTTCTTTTTCTTCCTTCCATAACCTGTCAATCTTGTTTTATGCTGGACTTTGTGGACCGGGTTAATATTGGTTAATATGGAATACTCTAGTAGGTTGACTGACTTGAGTTTCTGGACTTGCAAGCTTGAGAATCGTGCTTCACATAATGGAGAATTCACAAAGGTGATAATCCTCACACAGGAAGTGGACATTATTATCATAATGTTCATTTTATAAATGACAAATGTTAAGGATTTTTCCTATGACTACAGATCGTGTGCTTTTCAGTACCCAGAGTCATATATCCAGTAGTACTGTAGTGACAGTCACTCCAAGTCTCCTACCTGTCCCAGACAGTGACTGGTATAGCTGAGGCCCTTTGTTCTCATACCACAAGTACCACCTCTTCCACTCGCCTCCTGTCAGTTTCACACCTGCTCATACTACCCAGCCATGGCAGACTTGGTTTTCTGTCTCTGGCCAATTTGTGGTTGCTCCAGACTTGGGCTTTTTTTAAGACCTCGAGTGTTCCCCATTTTGGTTTTTCTTTAAATTTTTTTTTGCCAGTCCTGGGCCTTGAACTCAGGGCCTGGGTACAGTCCTTGGCCTTTCTCAAGGCTAGAGCTCTACCACTAAGGCACAACACCATTTCCAGCTGTTTCTGTGCATGTGACACCGAGGAATAGAACCCAGGGCTTTGTGCATGCTAGACAAGCACTCTACTACTAGGCCACTCTCTTGGCCCCGCATTTTGGTTTTTCTAAGCTAAATGCTTGTATTCTTTATGCCTCAGCTTACATCATAACCACCTTGTGCCAACCTTACTCTTCCTCAGCCCTTATTTTTGTCCTGTACAACACATTACCAGATGATTTTACTTCCTTATTGCTTCACCACTATGGGCTTTTTTAGAAGTCCAACCTTTGACCTGCCACCCTAGCACCCCAATTTAAAGAGGCAATGACTCCTGCCCGTTAAATGTTTAACAACTCTATGCACAGTGAAGGAGTCTGTCTTTAGACGAGCCTGTCATTCTTATTTAGGATGTGTTTAAAAGTCCATCAGAAAATGATTCTGAATTTTTTAGTGTTGTTCAGGCTTCTAAAACAGGTTAAGTGGAAGCAGATCAAGCTAACAGAGCAAAGTAGTGTGGCCCTTGAACAAGGAATAGGAAAAAAATCTGTGAAGGGGAAAATAAGGGTTATTAAGAAGCACAAATATGTACAAGGATTTTGCTGAAGTTGGTTGCATGGGGATTGTTTGCTAGTTTGTTGGATGAATAAAATTTAATTGCAGGAGTAGAGAGTAGGGTGGGGGTCTCTCTCCACGTAGCTTGGACTCACCTTTGGTTTAAGGTCAGGGTTTGGTTTTGGGGAACTGTGATCAAGGCCAAATGTATGGTTCAGAAAGCCCCAGCCCAGCAGGTGTCACTAGCCAAGTTCCATTAATCCATACTAAATATTCATTCTATGCTTGATCCCAGTTAAGTACGATACAAAGAGAACTTAAAACACACCCCCTGCCTTGTAAGAACTCATGGCCCCATCACCAGTGAGTACTGGTGTTCAGCAAACATTTTTTGATTAAGTAACAAACTAGTGAGTACATAGAATTCTGCCTTTTCCCTTAAGAGTATGGAAAACAGTTGGGGATGCCAGACAAGGAATATTTAAAGATGAAACCAGAAGTATAAGTACAAAAAGCTATATTTGCTTAGCTTTTGTGAACTTGGAGAGGCTGAAACTACTCCATATATAGCTGTGAAGCAGCAAGAAGATGAAGCTTTTTCTCTAAGGCTGAGGCAGGATTGGTTTAATAACAGACTCAGCATGACCAGGCTATCCTTCCCTAAGACCTCACAGAATGGAGACTTGGTCATGCTCATTCCCATTCTACTGCTGTTAAAAGTGAATGAGATGGGCCGGGAGTTTGGCCTAGGGGTAGAGTGCTTGCCTAGCATGCACGAAGACCCAGGTTCAATTCCTTGATACCACATGCATAGAAAAAAGCCAGAAGTGGTGCTGAGGCTCAAGTGGTAGAGCTCTAGCCTTGAGAAAGTCCAAGGACAGTGCTCAGGCCCTGAGCTCAAGCCCAAGACTGGCAAAAAAAAAAAAAAGTGATTAAGACTTGTCCCCATCGGTGATGGCTAACCAGGGCACTAGATGACAACGTCACTGGATTAAGTGACAAGTGAGAGCATGCCTACGAGGAGACAGATGTGAGATTCTGAGGTCTTGGGGGCAGGGACCATACAACAAAAATGATCTGGTCCTTCCTCTTTGTCCTCCTCCCCCTCAAATCCTTTCTCTCCACTCCTTTCTTTCTCCCTCTAGCTCTCTGTATTTAGTCCCCCTTTCTTCTCTCCTTAATGTACAATATACTTTTCCTGCATTCCATATCAGAATTGCAGATTCTCTGGCCTCTTCCAGGGCCACTTAATACCAATGTCTGCTGAATTCGCAGGTCTTTGGCCTTAGCCTCACTAGTCTGGGGCTCTGAGATTTCACTAAACCACGCTATCATTCCAGTGTCTCTAGTTTATAGGAAACTTACCCTTGACTTTCTCAATTTTCATAGCCATGTGAGCTAGTAATTCTCCTCTCACCCATCTGTCAGTCTTATCTATATCTGTCTTTCTGCCTCTGCATCTATCTACCTGCCTTTCTGTCTGTCATCTGTCTAGTTGTCTGTCTCTTCGTCCATCTACTATCTACCTATCATCTATCATCTATCATCTACTTTACCTCTCTTGCCATCTGCCTCTGCCTCTGTCTCTCTCTATTTTTCTAGTGCTATCTCAGGAGATCCATAAGTAATGCAGCATCCCAGAGCTGACAAATCAATCAACCCACAGAATGTGGGCCTGCCGCTAGAAAATGGATCAGGGATTTCCTGAGCCTCCTGGTTTCCACTCCTAGTCAAAGGCTCTTGAGATCCACTCGTGAAATGCATTTCAGGGTGTCCCACAGAAAGGACTGTCGCTTATTTTATAACAAGGTTGAAGTAGGATTTATTTCATAACAAGGTTAAAGTAGAGAGAAACAGACAAGGAGAAACATTTCCTCGTGCCCATCAGGAAATGGAAGTTGAAGACTGAATAAGCAGTAGGAGTTATGCAACATAACTCCTACTTGTTGGATGGGTAAGATGGATGAGGGGTACCCCAAAACCCAAGCAACCTTTAGGACTTCTATTTGCCTTTCCTTTTGAATAAAGCAGTTTTTTCATTTTAACTCCCTTTTGATTTTCTCTCTACTTATTCATGGACTTCCCAGATTTTTATCATTACAAAGGATAAGACAGATTTAGATTAGCTCCTCCTATATTTTAAGGACTAGGCAGCTCTAGAAAGCTCATCTTACATCTTTTAATCTTATAATTTAAAGTTACGGTTGATGGGGAGTTTATCTCCTTTTTCAGTTTACTTCCTGCTTTAAACTTCTGAATCTGGCCCTTTGGATAGTAAACTTTCCTATGTCCCCAGTTATCCACCTGTCTCCAAACTGAGGCAAGCTTGCCTCAATGTCCACTCACTCTGTGTGGCACCTTTCCTCTGGAGCACACCCGTTGATCCTGCTATGGTTAGCAGCCACAGCAACAAGGAGCTGTTGGAGAGGCAAAGCATTATTGTTTCTTTTTCCTCTTACCCCTCCTCTAAGTAGGGCATGCTTTGCCCAGAGCAGCTGGTCCAAAAGTTTCAGCTGGGTTATTTAGAGTGTTGTACACCCATACAAATGTCAGCAGCAAGCCAAGAGAAGATGGCCTCCAACCGGGAAAGGACATGTGATCTTTGTAGATGAGGATTGCCCAGAGTAGGAAAGAATGGGGATAAACCTGGGGATCCTGACTAATTTGACAAATGAATTTATTACCAGGGGAGGTTATGAATCATTAGTGCTATGGGGGCATGCCAACACAGATAAATAAATTGCATTCCAGTGTGCTGCATGGAGTCACTGCTTTCCCACAGGCACTCAAACACACCACCAACGTGAGCAATAAGTCTGCTGGTTTGTCAAGGTCAAAATGATTCCCACTCCTACCAGGAAAATTCTTGTCACCTAATCCCTGACAGAT
The DNA here is from genome assembly GCF_031878675.1 of Megascapheus bottae. Lineage (NCBI taxonomy): Eukaryota > Metazoa > Chordata > Mammalia > Rodentia > Geomyidae > Megascapheus > Megascapheus bottae. The sequence continues at coordinate 57,655,100 of NC_143517.1, forward strand.
TCTTACACAAATTGTCTGGAACATGATCAGCATTTACCAATATATCCTTGGTAGCTTCTTGGCTTTGTCCACCAGCTCCAGGGACAGTCATTTCAGTCAGTCATGAACCTAGCCTCCCACAAAATCTGACAGCTTTCTCTAGCTAATTTGATTTCTCTGTTTATCTGGAGGTTAAACAGCAAAACATGTGTAGTTGTATCCTTTGCTATTGAAAATCTTTCTATACTGTATTAGGTCTCTCATTCACCTAAGATTCTAGAGGCAAATGAAAATAATTATATATATATATTATATATATATATTTTTGCTTTATGCATCTTGCAGTGCTTTAGGGCATTGCCCTGTCTAGCTGATAGGATTAAATTAAACTGCAGTTGGAGAATTCTGTGAGAAATCAGACTCCACCTGCTATGAGTGGAAGAGGAACAGTCATATTTTGCTGTACACAGTACAACCTCTTGCGTTATTTTCTATCTGATGGCATCGTCAGAGCTTGTTCTCAAAGAGGCTGAAGGAACGGACGGATGAGTACCGGATGTGAAATTATTTCTTACAGTTCTTCTTGTAGTTAGGGAAAGACAGGAGAAGTAGGAGAAGTAGTAGGTAAATAGAAGCTGAAAGTAGTGGATGTGACATGTGGCAGGTAACGTGGCCCAATGATTGCTCTACTTTTTCCCATAGTTCCCTGGGTTCCCGCTCAAAATCCTGTTTCAGTAGTGAGGGAATATGCCTCATGCACAATCATATATGGTCTTACTTCTCTACCTATTGTTAGAGACCAAGAAGGAACATGTCTACATGTAGGCCTTCCGTGACCAATCATGGCCCAGCGTAGTAGGAGAACAAGTAAAACATACAGGGCACTTGTCCTGAGGACTTCATTGGCATCCATAGTAAAAATGTTATCTGCTCTAGCTGCTGGTGACTATTTCGGGGGCTCTAAGCACTTAGGATTGTTTATACATTTTGCTGTCATGGAAAACAGTGAGTGACAACAGCAGGTTTCTCTTCACTACCTAGTTTCATACACTAAATCACAAGTCCTTGAGAGATCCACTCATAAAAAAGCATTTGAAGGGTCTGACAAGTCAGAGGTTTAGCAAAGACTTATTTTAGAATAACAGAATAAAATAAGAAGAAATGCAGGAGAAAAATAATTCCTGTTCCTCACGCAGAAATGGGCAGTTAAAGGTTTGCAGAAATGGCAGCTATTATTTGCTGTCTTAACCCTTTCTGAGCTGGAGGAATACATAAGGTCATGTCATATAGATCCTCTAATCACCCCTGAGTGAGTACCAGGAATGGTGTTTATTTTTCTAAAATATGGAGATAGACTTAGGTCTCCCCAAAACATAAGTACAATAAGTGAGTTTAGGCTTCTGTCTCTCAGGAATACCTCTCTGTTTTCTATCTCTACACATTCTTAGAGACTTCTTCAGCTTTTTACCATTTTAGTGAAGAGAACAGATGCAGCGAGAGCCCCTTCTTGAGTTTTCCTGCCCTTGTAATCTAACAGGTAAAAGAAGGTGGTAAGACAGAAATGTTTCTAATTTTTTCCAGTTTTTCCCAGTCTCCTTGTCTGTCTGTCTGTCTGTCTGTCCAACCATCCACTCATCCACCCATCCATTCTGCTTCACGGGCTGACACCAGATCCATTTATTTCCTCTCTAAGGAAATGGAGCCTGGGCGAGACCGAAAACCTTGCATCTTAGTCCTCCAGATGGTGGTAGGTGATACTGGGAATACATTGAAAAGACAGCATCTGCCTGACCTGTGGAAACAGAATCTGCATCTTAACAAGATCTGCAGATGGTTCTAGAACATGTTAATGCTTGGAAAGCAATAATATGAGCCTATCCTGCACAGGCTTTGAAGGCTAACTAGCTTCTTTTTCAATACCATCAGCCTTATCACTTTGGCCACCGGCAAAGCACTTGACCTGCCTGTGTGTGTTAGTCCCTAATTTTCACAATACTCCAAAGTAATATACCTGAGAGTTCAAGCTGGTTGGGCACACACACTCTACATGGTTGGACCACAGAAAGTGTTCTTTAACAATTGTTAGTGATTTTTAAAATAATATTCATTTTTCGCTAGGCCATTTGTCATTGAAGCTGAGGCAACCAGGCCAAGCAGCATCTTTCATTTTTTTGTTATCTGTTAGCTTTGTGGAGAGCTTCTTCTTTTCCTGCCTTACCACATTGGCATTGGGAATATTGAGTCTACTTCAAACCTACTGGGATAGGAATTTTGAACTCAGGATCTTCTGTTCACAGTGAACATTTCAGACAACTTGAGTCTACAAGAGTCTACTGGTTCTGTTTTTGCAGGCCATCTGAGTTCCACTGGTTTTTCTGGCAGCTGGAACCACTGTGACACCTATCTTGATAGAGGGGTTCTGAGGTAGCAGAGAATCAAATCGCCCTCTCCTCCTGCCTTCTGCTGATGAAAGCTAGTGTGTCTTCTAGTAAGATAAATGATTCTGAGAGCCTGGAGCCAATGAAAGTCTGTGAACAAAAGTGAACAGCCAGCCAAGCAAAGTTTGCTGGAGATTTACACAGAAACCAACCTCTAGACACAGAGCTGGAATTTATAACAAGGCTGGTAATTTGTTCTTGTGTGCTTCGATAAGGGTAAACAAATTCCAGGCTGAGAGGCAAGCCACTATCTGCAGAAGTCAGGAAAGATTTCTGCCTTGTTGCTGAATTGCTGGCTTGACAAATGATTCCCCAGAGGCCTATTTCTAGGAGACTTCCTCCAGAGGTCACACTGAGGCCCAAGCACTGAGAGCAAGGAATGCGCTTGACTGTGTGTGAGAGGAAGACAAGAAGAAGACAAGACTCCTTGTCCTCGTGCACGGAAGTGGCAGAGCTCTGACTGTAGTATTTGGAAATCCCAGAGAGACACTGCCCCCCCTTCCCCCTCTCTCACTCCCTCTCTCTCTCTCTCCTTACATGATGAAGAAATAAACATGTTATAAAACATGTTTACTATTTCTACCATACTTGGCCCTCGACACACAGTGATAAGCACCTGAGCCCTCCCTCGTCCTAGCTCATAGCCAATAGCTGAGTGTCCTAGTTTTCATGATTTTCTCTTTACACACGCATGGAAGGAAGCATTCCCTGGGGCACTGGAGCTGACAGGCAGCTGCCCCCCCTCCCGTAATGTCTCTAGGAGACAAAGGTAATATGCTGATTATCTTGTACTCATAATCATTCTCCAAATGAGCTGATAATGTTTTCAGAAATGAGAAATTCAGAACTCTGAGGTGAACCTTAAGAACTTCTACCTTAGGGTAAAGAGATTAGAGTGGAATTCCTAAAGCTTACAGGGTAAGTTTTAGAGTCAAATGTGTTAAGAATAGGATGATTTTTTTTGCAATTTTTTTATTGTAATTAGTAAAAGGGTTACATGATATTTGCCAGATAGAAGGTGCATTTATACCCTTTCACATGTCTTGGTACCCATTACCCTCCCCCAACATCCCCCACCCGTCTTGGTTTTCCCCCCTTCCCTATCAAATTTCAAATAACCAAATACAAATAAATTCAATACATCAGATAACAAAGTGAGATACTGTAACAATATGAGATAACCAAGGGACAGCAAAGGAGATGAGAGACAACATAGTGCATTAAGGACAACAATCATTCGTTATATGGCTTTTGTTTCAATATCCTGGAGGTCCTTTCAATTAGCTTCATACTATATGGCCTTATGTATCAAGATTTTGCTCTATTGTAAATCTCTGCTAGGAGAGCCCAAGGTTTCTACTGATTAGGACAAATGAGGGAAACCATTGAGCCTAAGTTCCTTTGAGTCTGGCTTACTTCACTTAATATGATTTTTTCTAAGTCTTTCCATTTCCTAACAAATGGGGTGATGTCATTCTTTCTGACAGCAGCATAGAATTCCATTGTGTACAAATACCACACCTTGTTGATCCACTCATCAAGTGAGGGACATCTAGGTTGGTTCCATATCTTTGCTATGGTGAATGGTGCTGCAATGAACATTGTTGTGCTAGTGGATTTAGTATGCCCTTGTAAGAATAGGATGATTTTATAATGCTTATGTTTTTTTGTAAATACTTTGCTTGTGTGATTCTTTGGGCTTTAATAGAAATACATTTTTTTCGTAAATGTCTGTCCAGTGTTGTTTATTTTGGAAAGAAAGGATGAGATGATGTGGTGGTTACAAGGTCTGGAGAGAAAGGAGGATCACCTTTGTAGTGGAATGTGTAGGAGTCATCAGAGGACTGTCCACTGGAAATCCTAAACCATTGATCTAACCCGCGTGTGTCTCAAGGCCTCTCTCTTAAGATTACATGTTGGACCCACTCTGCATAAGGTTCTGGGACCAAGCTTCTGCCTGTCATTCCAGCAGTGTTTCTGGAGTTCCAGGTTCTCTAGTATTGCCTCCACAGCACACCAGTTTCAAAACTTATTTCTGTGACTTGTGCATTTTCCTTCTCTCGTTTTTTTTTCAGCCTCAAATTGCTGCTGTGGCTCTAGTCATCATGTCTGTTTTAGTAAGAAAGAATATTGGAACTGGAAGGGGTGTGATCTGTCTCTTTAGCGGATGCTTTCCTTGTTCACAGGTTCCGCCATATCATATAATCCTATTGAGCAGCTAGGAGCATGGACAGGCATGTGCTCAGTGGCTTCCATATTTAAAATCAGGACTTTTTAATGAAGGAAGAGAGGGAGGGAGGGAGGGAGGAAGGAAGGAAGGAAGGAAGGAAGGAGTGATTGGACAGTAGGGATACCTTTACTAATCTTGCTACAGCATCTTAGGCAAGAAGGGAACTGTGGCTTTCTGGACAAAGCTAAGGAGGTGATGGCTCTGTGAGAATTGTAGGAGTTAGCGTCCCCCATGTAACAAGTCATTCCAAACATGCATTGATCTTTTAAGTTGAACAGTGAACTGGTGAACTTGAAGCCAGCATCTGTTCGTTTATCAATCTCTGAATGGCAGCCTGGACCAGACTCACCTTGGAAGCCTCATCTTTGGTTCCTGGGGGAGCGGTCAACTAAGATAAGACAGTGGACGATACAAAGGTTTATGAGGGTGCTGGTATCAGAGAGACGCAGTGGGCAGCAAGGCAAAAGAGAGCATAGCACACTGAGACAGAGTAGGGTTCATGACAAGCAAACCATTTTAGTGGCCAATAAGCAGTTGCAATTATTTTGTCACTCACCTCTGTCTGAGATTGTGCTGGGAAAGAACACCACGAGGCAAGACAGGAGCGGAGACCATAATTGGCGCATTGGACCACAGAGAGCATCTAAATCTTCCTCCTCTCCTGCAAGAGCTAGCACATGCTAAGGATGCACCACATAGAGGTCCGTGGTCACGTGGAATCTGCAGACAGAAGGACTGAGATCCACCCAATCCCGGGTGTCCTCGATGGAGACCTTCCAGGTTTAAGTGTCGCTGTGTTTGGGGCACAGCCCTAGCTTTTCATTTGGATATGGAAGAACCAGCCTCTGAGAGTGGCCTTAGGGATGCTATCCAGTTTCCACAAATAGCAAGTATTCCTGAAAAGGCTTAAAGTTAGACTCTGAGACCTAGGTAATCATGGTGATGTGGTACCCCTCTCTCCTGCTGCCAGAGAAGTTCCATCTGTGTGTCCCTGGGGCCTGAGCTGCCCAGTCACCACTTGTTTCAGAGACTCCCTTATACACAGCTCTGTTCAGAAGCCCTCCTTAATTGGTGGAACTCTCTCCTCGCTGTCTGGTGCCCTGCAGCATTACACAGCCATCCTCTGCTAGGCGAGCATTGGCCAATAATTGTGGTGTCACTGCTTCTAGTTAGCAGGTGTCAGTTTGGCTTCAAGGGACTGTGGAGTTCAATTGGATTCTCTGCTGGCGATTAGGGTGTGTTGGCCAGCATGTGGCTGAGTAGTCAGGGCTGGAATAGGCTTCACCTATTCATGCTTCAAATCTCTCTGCCTCTGCAGGCCTCAGCATGGCTCAGGGACCAGAGAGAAAAGTGAGGCATGGTTACACAGTGAGGGTGGACTCCCTACTTCAACATAGGCCTCTGCTCTTATATTTTATGTATCAAGTGACTGGTTGAAGTTAAAATATTTACAATGAATGAACATGTGTTTTTCACAGAAGAAATGAGGAGAAAGTAAAAGATCCTTCTCATATACCCCTCCTCCATGACCATTAATGTCTTGCACTAGTGTGATATATTGGCTAACATTGAATCAATGTTGGTATATTATTTATTTATTTACCTACTTATTTATTTACTATGAAGTGCTGAGGGTGGAACCATGGCCAAGCAAGCACTACAATCCCAACCATTTGAAACATTATTATCAAACCAAAGTGTACAGGTTGCATTAAGTTCACTACGTATATTGTATGGTTTTTGAGGAATGCATGCTACTATGTATCTACCATTACAGTACCATACAGAATCATTTCTCTGCTCTAAAATGCCCTCTACTGGGCCGTGTTCATCCTCTCCTAACAAGCTCTGTGCTCCTGGCAACAATTGATCTTTGAACTGTCTACATAGTTTTGTCATTCCAGCATATTTTTTTACTTGCAATTCTTTAGTGTGTAGGCTTTTCAGAGTGGTTTCTTCCACTTGGCAATACCCATTTAACCTTTTCCTGTGTCTTGTTCTGGCTAGCTACTTCTTGTCCTTTTATCACTGAATGCTGCTCCATTGTATGGATATATCACAATTTATTGGATACAGATTCTTTTCTATAGAAAAGAAAACCATTCAGAAAGTAACACCAGGATAGAATGTATGGCTTTGTTTTATGAGATGGTCTGGAGGTGAATACAGCACTCTGCAGGCGGTGTGCCCACAGGATAATGCCCACAGATGAGAGGTGAAGATGAGAGTGATTGAGTCACAGTAAAGCCAATTCTTACATACATCCAAACGTACACGTCACCCTCCATTTGAAATGCCTAGTATTAGAGAAAGCACTGTAGACCAGAAATGAGAGTTATGAGAATGGGCCATGTGAGTTAGCAGAGACTAATAGCTTGTCCAGCAATCCATTCATGCAGTACTGATGCACTGAACACTGATTATATGACATTATTCTTGGTCCTTGGATATACAACAATGAGCAATACACATAAAATCATAACTTAAGGAGCTGACTGGAGAGTTGGGTACTTACCCAAGTGTTACACTGAGTATGTAATAACAAGCAGAACGAAGCAGTCCAAAGGAAAGTCACTTAAACTCACTTGAGCTACAGGGCAGATTTCCCGTAGGAAGGGGCACTTGAGGGTTCTAAAAATTAATCAAGCACTGGCATACATGGAGATTAATCAAGCTGACCAGATTCACCAAGCATTCCATCTACGAGGCTCTTCTTTCCATTATCTTCTCCACAGGATCACTACAGAGATAGAAGTGCAGTTCTCCCAAGTAATTCTGAAAGGCAACCGTTCATAAAGTTTTATTTTCCTCCACTCCATATTTTCCTCCAAAACGTATTTTGAACAGTCATAATGTTTCAAACACGGAGGTATAAAATGAAATGAAATATGATGTCTGTCTTTGTGGATGAAGCTGACAAGTCAATACGGTGTTACATAAAGTGCTGTGATGGCAGCCCCTCCTCACAAGTGCCCTGACAACATCCATTCCCTGCATCTCTACCCTGCAGTGGGCAGGGAGTGCCAGCTGTGTGTCAGGCACTGAGCTGGGTCAGAGACATGGACACAAAAGAGATATGCCATCTACTTTCCAGTGTTGAGGGGAGGGAGGGACGATCTGTGGAGGCAGTTCATCACAGTAGGTGTTATTGCAGAGTTAGGAAATGATAGAACTGCTTGAAGCTGTTGCTTCAAATCTGTTATATTTTAAGCAGAGAAAGTAGACCTCCTCCCATCTTAACAGTAAAATCACTTATGGAAATATATATCACTATTTTAACTAAAATATTCTCTTGATGTAACATGAGGACTGAGATGATAAATTTCTTTACTCCGCAGAGGAAGCCTTGGTGTCGCGGCATTAAATAAAGATCATTTGGCTTCCTGGGGTGGAAGACAGACGACGGCATGTAGAGGTCAGTTCTGCTGAGCAGCATAGTTAAGTTATTTCCCAGGACAAATCTTGGCCGTGTCTGTGCGTGAGTTAGATGCTCTGGAAACCAAGGTAACCTGACTTGGCTTTTGGAATGGTCAACCATTGTGTGTGCTGGCTCCTCAGGGATTTTTTTGGGGGGGAGGGGGTTGGTGGGAGATGATTTAGGGGAATGAGATAGGTTCTCACCCTTGTATCCCGGGTTGCCCCTTCCACTCGTGATCTCCCTGCTTTGTGTTCTATGAATGCTGGGATTACAGGCCTGCACCACCATACCCAGCTATTTGGTTGTTTTAAAGCCAGTCTCTGCATCAATGGGAATCTCGGGAAAGCCAGTGGGGTCTCACAGTCAAGCCAGAACTTGACTATAGGTGAGATCTGACAGACTCTCCCTGCTTCCCTGTTCTAGTTGACATTCTGCCATGACAACAAAGGCAGACTCCAGGTCAAGGGGACAGCAAAAAAAAAAAAAATGAAGCTGACGATGTCTTGTCTCCTTACATCTGCCTGGAAAACAAATGGACTGCATATGGAAGCAGCAGCATGACCTTGTCATCACTGCCTTTATCACACACAATGCCACGTATTCTGCCCACAGCGTATTTACCCACTGAGCACCCCCCAGTCAGCTTACTGCTTTATCCAGTGCAGCAGCTGAGAACTGGAGTTCTGGATTTAGACAGTGCTGGTCTTGAAACCCAGCTCAGCTGTGAGGTCATGGCTAAGGTGCTTTATCATCTTTGGAATTGCCCAGTAAGTGGGTCTAGTAATTGCACCTTATATATCAAAATCCCTCTAGGAGATGCTCTCAGGTTAATTCATTTACAAAGGAGAAAGTTTAAATGTTTAGAAGTAGGTTAGAAAATCACCAAAGATAGTAGAAGGCAAGAGTCACTAGCAACAGAGCTGCCACCATCCCCAAGCCTCTAGGGAAGAGAGAGGAAAAGAAGTTCCAGGACTAAGGATGGTGGGTGCTTAGAACAGGATTCTTTCAGAACAGCCATGGCCTTTTAGTCTATCAGAAATGACCTTATGGGAGAGAATGTGACCTTTAGCTGCTTTCTCCAAATCCCTGCTCTCCGGAGGCCCCACTGCCATTTCCATGGGCATCTGAAACTTCTTATTGTGAAGAAAATGTGATTTCAAGTGCTATTCCCCACAGCAATGACCCAGAAAAGAATATGGGTTCTTTGAAGGTTTTGGATGGGCAGGAAATGGGGCCACAATGTGCCAAAGAGAAAACTAGAGGGATGGGAGCTGCTGGTGGTGCCTGTTCAGAGCAGTCTCCCAGGGCAGAGCAAGCAAAATGGGAAAGGGTGGAAATGGCTGTGGAGATGTCCACTTCTAGCCACGTCACCATGCTGCTGAGCTGATTAAAGAACATAATGACATGGAGGACAAATGCCACCAAATAGCTAATGAACTTCAGCTGTGATGATAGTGTTGCTCTATTCTAGATTAACTATGAAGGAGATATTAGTATTTTAGAGTTAAAGGAATAAAGCAAGACTTCAGTGGAATCCCAGTCATCTGTATGCCCCTTCTCCTCAGCCCAGGTGATGACAAAGTGGTACTTTTTTGTTCGTTTGTTTTGTTTTGTTTTCTGTTGCTGGTGCTGGAATTTGAGCTCTGGGCCTAGGCACTGTCCCTGAGCTTTTCTTTGCTCAAGGCGAACACTATTCCTTGAACCACAGTGGTTAAACTGGCGAAGGCAAATAGTACCAGATGGTAAGGCTGAATCAAATGTGTAGGCTATGATGAGTGGCTGAACCATTTGGAAAAGGTGGTCTGACCTTTGAACCACTCAATAACCCTACTTGCATGGATAAAACCCTAAACCATACCACCTTCTCAGCACACTTCTCCCTTATTCCACTTGTGAGCTCATGTATTAAGAAGCATGTTCCCCATTCATGTGTTGACTCTCACCTTCCTGCCTCACCCCTCCCAGTGGAAGAGTGAGATCGATGCTATCAGCAGTGGACTTGACTGCAGTTTAACCCCAAGGTGTTTTAGAGGCCAGGGGACAAGGAAGGGGACAAGGAATGTAGACCCTTGAACCAGCTGAGCCTCCCGAGGCAAGTTCTCCTCTCTTTATTGGCCTTCTTATCTAGCAGCACTCGGCTGTGTCAGGCAGTACCACCCTCCCCAGTCATGTTTCTGCCCCTGAGCCAGGGAACAGATCCTTCTGCTGGGCAGGAACTCAACTGTTTGAGTGACCTTCACTTCTCTTTGGCCACAGAACCCCTCTCCCCACAGGCACAAAAGAGTCTTTCAGAAGCTGGTCACCTAGAGTTGAACTTTTCAATAAGGCTTTTTTTGTTTTTTTTTTTTTTTTTTCTTCTCCTTCCTTTAAGCTCCCTGACTAACATACCAGATTCCACTGTTGCTAAGATGAGGGATTTTCTCCTCCTTTCTCCCTTAGCTCAGTTTCCATTGACTAGGAGAGGTAGAGAGATAGATTACTGTTTCCATGCCAAATGGAGAGCCTGTGCTTGAGCCTCTGGGGCTTTGGGAAGGATTAGCCATTATTCAGGCTTGTGCTAATAGTTCTTAGTTATTGTTCACACTCACACTAAAGTCACACCTGGAAGGATCTGTATGTAACTAAGACCTACAGTTACCACTCAGCTCTAAGTGTACGCAGGAGAACCATGGAGTCGTATAAGAAGTAACCGAACATGAATATGTATAAACTGTACAGTCTATGTGCCATGATTCACTGGGCTTCTTTTCTTCCCATTTGCAGTCTTTATGTATTGCAAAGTTAGGGAGGTTAGCAAACTAACATATCAGGGTGAAAGTTCTTTTTCTGGTGGTTTTTTTTTTTGCATTGCTTTTTAATTATAATTTTCCTGCTTTCTAATCTAGACCTGGGAGAGGGTGTCAGCACAAAAGCACAAATGGTCACCAGTGCCAAATCCCTAGAGACTGGGCAATATTGTGTTGATCTTGGGGTCCTTGTCGGCACTGCTCACACGAGTGCTGGGTGTCCTATGGCTCACACTGTGCCTGCTGTTTGAATTGCTTTTGCTGAAAATCATGGACTCCTTACTTGGGCCCATAGATTCATTAAAAGTAGGAGAAAAACTTGGCAGCCCACCCTCCATTTTGCATGCCTTTGCTCTAAATCATTCTCTCTTCAGTTACTCTTCAGTCACCTTGGAATGAAGGAAAGGTAGGTCTCATTTTCTTGGACAAAAGACTGAAACCACCCCTAAGGATGAGTGGAACCTTGCAAGACAAACCACCCAGCTCCCAAATGAGGATAATTACCCATCATGATGAAGCTGCATCCTAGAATAGAAGTAAGCATCTCCAGGGAACCCATTGGCTACCTGCTTCAAGTGATGGTGGTGATCAGAAATCCTCCAGAAGCCCCTGGTGACAAGAACTGAGAGTCAACTAGGACAAGGTCAAACTGGTATCCTCTGACCAGTTGTCCAACAGTGAGCTTCTGGATGACCTGCTGCCACCTCTCACCACTGAAACATTGCTGTAACTGAGACATTTAACAATTATTTGGACATAATACTCGCTGCCCTAATTCTTTGATCAACTTAAATCTAAAGGTAATTTCTGTGCCTTGGAGATGGTCTGAAACTCAAGTTTCAGGTCTAGTCATAGTTTAGTGACAGGAATCATCTATTTCCCGCGTTTCCAGGTGGGGGTATAGTAACTAAGATACATTTGTATTCTATATTTATTTACTATTTATTATTTTTGCCTCGTCTCTCTTCCCTTTTTAATATTTTGAGGCAAGATCATGGTATATAGCTCAGGCTAGCCTCAAGAGCATGATCCTCTTGTTTCTGCCTCTAAAGTACTAGAATTACAGGCATATACCACCAGCCAAACATCAACCTTTCTAGATTGTTGACTGGTTGCCAATGGTCTGAAACTAGAGACAAATGTTTATTGCCCAGTCTTGCTACTTAACAGCTCTGTCTTGTTGGGAAAAAATTATTTCAACATTCTCAGTCTCCATGTCCTTTTAGAGGAAAGGTTCATATCATCAGAGCCTTCTTCATGGAGGTAGTTGCATGATAAAATGCACAAAATGTCTACAAGCTTTCAGCCTGGCACATGACAAGTTTGAAGCAAATAGCCAGGGCTAACCAGACATGTGTGATCCTAACAGTAGCCTTGGAGGGTTGCCGAGAAACCGCCTCTCTACACAGTGACCTCCTCAGCCATATTTCTTTTCATTGTGTCCATCTACACTCTTCAGGGCTAGATGTTGGCCTTCTCTGCTTTCACTTAGAAACCCTTTCCTTGTCCTGTTATGAATGCCTGCGTTCTTATCCACAGTTAAAGAACCATGGGCTGGCTCTTTTCTCACCGTGTTTTTCTGTCGTTCATCCTAGGTTTTACACCATACCACAAATTCAAACCTACTTGGAGAATTTCAACTGAATTTGCTCATTTGTTGCTGACCTCTAGCTGACCTTGATGATGTTTGCCAATCTGATCAACTCCTTCTGCCCAAATCCACACTTTCATACATTCTTCCTATGACTGCATTCCCAGTGGCAACACACAGTCACAGAACCAACATGACATGTCCTGAGTTTGAAACCCTGTTTGGCTGTGAACAGGGGTCCATGACTCCTACTGAATGTGCCAGTGGTTCTAGCCAGCAGATTTCTTTCTCATCTGTGATAGTAGAAGCTCTACTTACGAGAAATAAATAAAGATCACATATCTGAATTCTTTGTATTATTTTTCTTATGGTGCTGAGCTTCATATAGAGTAGCAATTATCATTTATTATAAGTAATCGTGCTAATTTGTGTCTAAGATATCTTGATTGGGCTGTTCTTACTTGGGATTTTCCATGGAGTAGTGTAAGACATCTTGTATTTGGTGACTAGAAATTTCTCTTTTCAGGTGGCTCTTTCACATGGCCTCTTGCATTGGTGTTAGCCATTCATGGGAAATCATACTTCATGTGCAGAGAGGGAGAGAAAGGAAGAATAGCAAAGAAAATGAAAGAGAAAGAGAGGGGGGTGTGCGAAGTTATTTTTCTAACCTTCTGTAGTCACATAATATTACCTTTACTATGGGTGTGTGTGTGTGTGTGTGTGTGTGTGTGTGTGTGTGTGTGTGTGTGTGTTCACATATGTGCTTGTGCTGAGGATCAAACTCAAGGCCTTGTTACATTCTAAGCTTGTGCTCTACCATTGAACTACCTCTACTAAATTCTTTTTGGTCGAAAATATGTCACTAAGTAACAAAGACCTACATTCTAGATGAAAGGATCTGTATTTGACTATTTGAATGAAAGAAACTCAATGAATTTGCAGATATATATTTAAAACCATGGGAAATAGTTCTCTGAATAAAAATGAATATATGTGTTGAACCACATATATTTATATGCCTCTAAAACATATTATAGCTCTATATCCATGGTAAGTGTTCTTTCTAGAAGTTACCTCATTTGCTTTGGTGCCCTTTCTATCACAATGCCAAGAGTCTGGCAAATGGTAGTACTAAATTTGGAGACTGAAATGAACAACTTCTTTCTATTAAAAGCAATATTCGGTGTCTTTGAGGTAAAGGAATCACAAAGTAACAGCTCAACTTCCCTTTAGGACTGATGTTTTCTGTCTCAGGAAGTATCCACTTTGCTTTCACAATATCTGCTCTCAGTACCCAGTGGCAGGCTTCAGTTTGGTCTGCCCTGAACTTGCTTCTTCAGACTCCTAATGGATATCCATTTTCAATGTCAAGAAATGACAGGAACTCAACAAACTCCCCACCATAATTCAGATTTCAACATTCATTGCTCATTATTCTAGCAATGGTCTGAACATCTGGCAATTCAAATTTAGGAAAACTAATAGTTTTGTCAAATTATTAGACCAGTATAGTTTTCATTTATTAATTTTCTTACAGTATTGAACAGAAAAATTGGCCTTTTGGAGTCTGTTTCTGTGAGTTAGCACAGACACATTTAGTACAAACACCTCCACAATGAGCATTTATAAATGTTATGACACTTCTGATACCCCTTTAGAATTAATACACCACCTAAACCCTAGCAACCACTGATGCTTCTCCAGCATTGTATGGAATTTTGTCACTTCAAAAATTCTCAATAAAAATGGGAGCTTGTGAGGCTGGCTTGAATTTTATCAATGTGATTTTAAAATCTGTCCAGGTTATTGCATGCTCCAATAGTCAGCTCCTTTTAACATCCTGCAATATTCCATTGTGTAGTTGTATCAGATTATTTATTCACTTACCCACTGAAGAACATGTGGGTTTACGCAATTTGAAATAGGTTGCTATCAATATTCATGTGAAGTATTTTGTGATACTATAAGTCTCCTTCCCTCCTTTCCCTCCTTCCCTCCCTCCCTCCTTCCCTCCCTCCCTCCTTCCCTCCTTCCCTCCCTCCCTCCCTCCCTCCCTCCCTCCCTCCCTCCCTCCCTCCCTCCCTCCCTCCCTCCTTCCTTCCTTCCTTCCTTCCTTCCTTCCTTCCTTCCTTCCTTCCTTCCTTCCTTCCCCCCTTCTTGTGCTGATCTCATGATCTTATTTGGCCTTTTGTGCTTCTGGCTGGCATTCTACCAATTGAAGACACACATCAGCTTTTGGCTGGTGAAATGGAGATAAAATTGGAGACAGGATTCTCACTGACTTTTCAGCCTGAACTGGCTTTGAACTACAATCCACAGATCTCAGTGCCCTGAGAAGCTAGGATTAAAGCTCTGGGCCACCAATATCTGGTTAATTTGAATTTCTTCACTATCTGATTATGTTTTACATTTTTTTGCATCTGTTCTTGTGAAATTTTAAAACCAGGCTTTTGTTTCCTTACTATTGACCTTACAGAGTTTTTCATATGTATGTATATAAGTTTTATAAGCCATGCAATTGGAAAATACATTTCTGATACACTGTAGCTTGTCTTTTTAATGATTTAACAATGGCTTTCACAAAATAACATTTTTCATTTTAATGAAATTGGTCTACCACTTTTTTCTTCTTCTATGAATTGAGCTTTTGCTATAACTTCTAAGAACTTCAGTTCTATTTTCTTCTGTGATGTCTGATGAGAAATCTGTATTTCAGATTGTTCCCCTTTGTGGAGTGCATCCTATCTCTGTGGCTGCTTTCAAGAGTTATCACTGTAGATTTCATTAGTTTGATTGGAATTCTTTCGGTTTTAGTTGGCATCTTCAACCAGCAAGCTTAAACTTTACTCAGATTTACTAAATTTTCAACTACTATTTGTTCAAAAAAATTTTCCTTTCCTATTCTGGAACTTGAGGATCTAAATTTCAGAGGATCTTTGATGCTACAATCCATTTGGTCCTCTTTGCTTTTCAGATTGGATAGTTTATACTCATATATATCTGGGTGCCTGGACTATATTCTGCTTTCCTCAACAATGTTGTTTGTATTTGTGGTTATTGCAGTTTCTTTTCTGTCTGAACTTTCCATTTGTTTCTTCTTTATCTCATTTCTTGGTTGAGGTATTTTTTTTTTTGCGTCAGTTCCTTCAAATCATATCTGCTACTGTTTGTTGTGGCATTTTTGTAGTAGCTGCTTTAACATCTTTGCCAATAAATTATATTAATTTACAGGCTGCTATTTAAAACAAATAGAGCAAACAGAGTTGCTTAAGCAATAGAAATTTATGTCTCAGCATTTCAGGGGCTAAGTATCCAGGATCACAGCATTGGCTGGTTATTTTTTCTTCTTCTTGCATTCAGGCAAGATGGCTGGCTATCATCTCCTTCCCCACTCTGCAGTCACTTTACTTGTATTATTATGCCGGCAAAGTACTCATGTAGCAATTCTCAGAAGAATAGGTGCTACTGCCCTCTAGTCTCCTAAGCTAATAATCTGTTCAATGACATCCTGGAGAGAGGCCTCAGGACACTTGCATTCCTTGTGGAAAATTTTCTCTTAGTAAAATATATAGACGTTAGGGAAAACACCTCTCTTTATTCCCAGAAAGAGGATGACACCAGAGAGAGAAGAAAGTCAAAGCAACCTTGGTTTTCCTTTCATAGGTCCAAGGGCCATGCTTTTGGGATATTGTTTATGTTTTGATTCTCCATGCTCAATTGACCTGTAGGCATCAGGCTATGCCCTGTTTCAAGTCAATGTATACTGTGTATACTAGTTGCTTTCAGCCTCTGCTTTGTTCTGTTACTCCAGTTCCTAAAACAGCAGTTTGCTCCATTCCAAATACAAATGCTGAGGACCAATGACCCTATACTTTGTTTGCTTGTACAAGTAAACAACCACCATCTGCCTAGCACAAGTGATGGGGCAGATTGCTAAATAACTCAATTGTGCAAATAAAAAAAATTAGTATCTATGAACTTACAAAGTTAAATGAGATCACATGGACTACAAATTGTGTCAAACCTGTCTTAAAACAAAACAAAGATCAGGCCCATTATCTGGGCACAGTGGCTTATGCCTGTAATCCTAGCTACTCAGGAGGCTGAGATATGAGGATCAAGGTGCAAAGCCAGCCAGGGCACAAAAGAACCATCTCCAATTAACCTCTAGAAAACAGGAAGTGGTGCTTAGCTCAAAAGTAGGATGGTAGCCTTGAGCTGTAGAGCTCAGGGGCAGCGGCCAGGCCGAAGTCAAGACCCATGACACACAAAACAAAACAACAACAAAAAGATCAGGCCCATGAAGTTACTAGTTGTACCAGACCAAGGGCTAAGAGAAACAACTCCCTTAAGTCAAAAAAGGAAGGGCATCCAGTGCAGGTATGTGGCGTACACACACTGATGCTTCATCAGACCATCAGCTGCACACATCAAGAAGGCACACATGATGAACTCTTGACTATTCCACAGGGCTTCTTTACTTTGGCTCCTTTGCCCGAAGTGACCCTCTCAGATTGTCTTCCATTTGCACCTTGTAAACCTGGACTCAAGTCTGCACCTTGACCAGCAGTGCACCTTAAACCAACTAGCTCTGAGTTTTTTCACTTTGAGTTTTTATATACTTTTTATCAAGCATGCCATACTAGTGGTACAAAGAAATTTCATCATAATGTTTCCATACAAGCACACAGTATTCCCTGATTGAATTCACCTCTTCTATCAAGTATCTCTTCCCTTCTCCCCCTTCTACAAACAGTATTAATAGGTTTCATTGTTCTGTTTGCACACATGCAAATAAAATACTGTTCATCCTTATTCATCCTCTCCATTCACTTTCCCCCTCCTGCTTGTGTTTAAGAGAATCTGCTTTACATTCATGTCATTCTTTCTTTTTAGTATATATTGATTACATAAAGGTATTTCATTGTGATATTTCACACATATATATTTAATCAGTGTAACCTTTCATATTGCATTTCTTTCCCTTGTCTTCCCTTCTCCTCTCTTATTTAGCAGCTTTTAGTGAGTATCCTTATACCATACTCATACAGACACAAGGCATTCACTGTAGCTTGATTTGATTCACCCTCCATCATTGTTTTGCTTAGCCCCATTCCTCTTTGTCCCACAATTGCAGTCCTGTTTTACAACATGAAATTGCATTCTGTACCACTGAATAGTACTCCGTGTGTGTATAACTGCCATATTTTCTTGATCCAGTCATCAGTTGTAAAGCTTCTAAGCTACTTATATAGTGTGGCTCTTATAAAAAGCCCTGTGATAGCTGTGAGTGTGCAGGTATCTCTTTTGTACTCTCACTTCTACTCTTGGAGGTTGTGGCCAAGAGTGATATCACTTGATTCTATACAGTTCTGTTTTTAGTTTTGGGGGAAAGCGCCATACTGATTTCCATAATGGTCCCCATTGTTTGTTCATATTATCACCTTAGTGTATACATGACCTTTTTTTTTTTCCCTACAAATCTGCTAGTGTACAGTTTTGGAGAAAAGAGACCTCCATATAGTTGTTCCGGCAGTAGTTTATTAGCTGCACACTCCTTTCCCCCACGAGATGTAGTGTGCAGAGCGGCAACATGGCAGAAAGAAAGAATCTATAGGGAGAGGTGGGAAGGCGGTACAGCCACAGCAGAGATGGAAGTGACCTCAGAAGATGAGGAAGTGACCTCAGGCCTGGGGGACCTCCTACTGCCCCAGGTGAGGCAGTTATCTCGGTTACAGGTACTGGGTAGGGACTTTTAGGGAGGGCCTTGTGTTACACATAAAGGGAGAACCAAGAGGAAGGAACCATTTTCTCACGTGGACTTAACGGCATTTATTGTTACTCATGCCCATTTCAACTGAACTGAAATGAAATCTCAATCAGTGCTGCTTTCATTTCCATTTTATTTATGGGTAGAGATGTTCGGTCTACAATATTATACCTATATTACAAAAATTAGTAACATCATCTTTTGGATGGATAAGGAAACAGAGAAAACATTATTTTAAGCTAATATGAAAAAGAGTAGACTAGAATTTAAATCTAGAAAGGGAGCGAAAATAGCACTTAAGCTTCCCTCCCTACCCACCTCCTTTTAAATGCTAAGTTACAAGAAATAGTAAACTTAAAAGAAGCTATCCTAATCCATCTTCTCATCCTAAATGGTGAAAACCTGCCAATTCTTTGTATGTGGGTTGAGACAGAAAGATCTGGGAAAAGGAAGCCTTAAAAACCCACCTATTGTCTCTATTTCAGATAGGCCCAGAGACATTTCCCTTTCTTAGAGAAATAAGCAGCACCCAGTGGTCAGAACCATTGCCTATTGGGTTTGGAGTTGCTAGATAACTCAACCACATGCATCCCTCCAGCTTCGAAAGAAAAAAGGCAACAAATAGCAGCTGCCCTTTTGAGCCTTTTACTCCCATCTCCTCAAGGGGGACAAGAAATGTTTCTATCTCCTTTCATATTCTTACTTTAGCCTTGTTATACTAAAATAAATCCTTGCTAAATCTTTCACCTTATGAGTCTCTCCTTTTTGTGAGACATCCTACAATGCTTTTCATGTGTGGAACTCAAAGACTTAAGAATTTTGTGTGGAAACTAGAAAGCTAAAGAAAGCCGATATCCATCCTCTGGTGGTACTTTAGCTTTAATTTAATTGTGTTTAATCTTTCTCACTTTTGCAAGTAAAAAAAAAACTGAAATTCAGGAAGACTAGATTTTTCTAGTATATGACAGATGAAAATCAAGGCATGGAAGATGACTATTTTTGAGCCACAAATGGTTTTACCAGTATTTCTTAGCTTACCCACTCCTTTCTTGGTCCCTCAGTCCCTGGTATCTATTTACACCAATGGTTGACAAACTTTTTCTGCAAATGGCTAGATAGTACATATTGTAGGTTTAGCAGGCCATATGGTATCTGTCACAGCTACTCAACTCTGCATCTTAACAAGAAAGTGGCCAGAGCGCTTCTAAACCAGTGGGCAGAGCTATGTTCAAGAAAATTTTACACACAAAAGCTAGTGGTGAGCCAGACTGGGCTCAAGAGTGGCAATGTGAGAATCTTTGATCCAATCAACAAATCCTTAAACAAATCCTTAAGCTGTAGTGGATTCATTCTTTTAGCCTAGTTATACTGGAGTTATCATTGATAGTTTGAAATAAGACTGGTGAGCATTTAGAATAGTATTTCCCAAACTGAACATTCAGTAGATTACTGGGGTTAAAAGTGTAGTTTCCTGAGACCCATTATAATCCATACTGGGAAATTACTTCTATTAAAAATCATTTACTCCTTTCTTGGACCCACAAGTATATCCAAAGCAGCGACAGAAACTCCAGCTTCCCTGCCTCCTGTCACTCATTCTCCCCTTGTAGTCACTTGGGATTCTGAGAAAGACAGGACTACAAGAAATATCTTGTGATAAGAATGGAACTACCCCCAAGGCAATAGTAACTTCCCTATCTTAACAAAACTGCTGGTTAGATAGCTGAGTAGTCTAGAGATAATGGTCAAGGATCCCACACTTTCCACAGGAATTGCTTAATTATAGGCATCTCTCACCCTTACCCCAGTTCTGGCTCCATTCAAACCTAATGTTCCTATCAGTTTCCTAAAGTGTGGACTGAAGTGCTGCTTTCCCTCTCCCCAAACCCCCAACCCTCCCCTACATTATCTCATCAATAAGTCCCTGTTCTTTAAGCCATAGCATTAACTCATTACTTTGATATTCATATTGGGGTCAGAGGTAAGCTCTGATATGTTGGAACCCCTAGAGCTGGCTCTTTAGCTAGCACTCACATTTTACCACCCTCCCAGAGTTTCTGAGTCGGAATATATGGGGAAAGAACCCTAGTACCTATGTTTTATATTTTCACTTCTGTCAAATCAAAAAACCCAGAAAACACACTAAGTGCTGTGGCTCATGCCTGCAATCCTAATACTCAGGTAGCTGAGATCTGAAGATCTGGCTTGGAAGATAGCCTGGACAGACAAAGCTGAGAGATTCTTATTTCCATTTACCTCCGTTTCCAAAACCAGAAATGGAGGTGTGGCTCAACTGGTAGAGCGCCATTTCTGAGGGAAAAAGCTACCTGAGAGCAAGAGGCTTTGAGTTCAATTCCCAATATTGATGTCCGTGTGTGTGCACATATATACACACACACAAATTCAAACCAGAAAACTTAGATTAAAACCTCAGTAAATGGGACCACTTGGTTAACTGGAAACACTCATCTCCCCACTTGCCAGTCACATCCTGAAAAATGTCAGAACTGCCCTTGCTGCAGACCTTGCTGAGGCATCTTCCCTCCCTCCACCCCTCCCCAAACATACCCTTTGGCTCTCAAAGAGATAACCCTGAGCTGAGGGCCATACTGTTTGTTGACATACCATTAAAACCCCCTTTCCTACTTTATGATAATATTCCATCTCTGCACAAAGAGACCCTTCTCCTCCCTGCCTCCCTGGAAAAACTCCCCCAGAACCCTGCTCACCTGACTTCACTCTCTCTGCCTAATAAAAAGTGAGCTGAGTTGTAAGAAAAGCAGTCATTTCTTCTCCAGCAGGGCTGGACACTCTTCTCAGGTTGTTCAGTTCAATAAATTCGTTGGCCTGTAGAGATTGCCTCTCAGCTCTTTTCTTTATTTATACTCCTGGTACTCAAAATATTTCCTTATAAATTTGGTGCTGAGACTTAGGACCCTAAACCTGGGAGTAGAAGTATTTCCTTACAGTAAATAACTTGGCAATAATAATGATGTTTAATAATATAATAACATTGATGTAATATGTGTTGTAAATATAATATTTACATAATAACATAATATTATTTGGCAATAATAATGTTGAGTAAATATAATTTCAGTATCATCCACAATTTTAGCTCTATATAAGAAACACTAGTTTACTTATCTCATATTCTTGAAACCTCATATTCTTTCTTTTACTCATTCCCCATTTGTTCAGAAACATTAAAATAAAAAATAATCACCCTCAGAATACAAATGAACCACAAGCTAATATAATGATATTTATTCACCTGGAATTAACTACCAGTAAAGTCTTGTTTTCTAAATGGTGTGACTATAATCCAATTTAGGTCTTTCAATCCCTGGTGAGTTTTGTTTCAGTTTTCTTTTGGAATAGGTAGTAATCATGTGTAGTTTCTGGGGACCTGCAACGCAAGAATAAGAGCCCACCACTACCTCCATCAGCAATTGGGAGTTGTAATAAATAATTAAGTCTCCATAACTATGGGTGGCTTTACATGATTTTAATGTTAATTAAATTTTCTTGCATCAAGAATGAAGCTTTATTATGCTTCAATCTGACTCCTTATGTGATGACTGTTGTTAAAGTCAGTTTCTACAATATACACAGGCACCACTGCTATGACCAAAGGTTCATAATGGCCAAGTGAATATTTCCAAGAAATTAGAGGAAAGATGGTCCCCAACTCATTACAGTGACACCAACAAGATGGTTTGGAGTATCCCTCCTCAAGTGAGATTATGCCCTTCTCAGTACATTCTATCAGAAAAGAGACATCGAGTTGATGTATCTTGTTACTGGTGTTTTAAACTTTCATCCTTTGGCCAAGGCAGTTTCTGTGAGTTTCACTGATTGGAATTATTTAAATTTCCCCTTTGTAATTAGTAAGTACCTCATAGAGACATATTCTGAGACGGGGAAAATTGCTGAGTTTTGTTGTCTGCACTCAATACTTGCTGCACCAAATGTGCAGAGTTTTTCCTTCCATAAGCCAACTACAGTTCTCCAATGCTCTGACATCTACTGGGCATCCTGTTAAATAAAGTTCAGATGTAACTACCTGGAGTTAATGTTAGACTGCACAGATTTAAGGGCTCAGTCCCATTAGATTGTCCTTCGGATCCTACTATCAACTATTAAGTGTTCAAGGCATTCACCTTTCTATCTGTCTTGGCTACAAAGTTCAGAGATCTTCTCCCCTTCCATCTTTTGTTATTTGCTAGAATGGTCCATGGTATTAAGAATAAAAAAGTTTGTTTACTATCACTGGTTTGTAATTAAAAGGTAGTACTCAGGAAGAGACAAATGGAAAAGATGTATATGTCAAAGAATGAAGAAGGGGCACAATATTTTCCAGTTCTCTGATAGTAATATGTAACTAATCAAGAAGCACTCTGAGTCCAGTAGCTCAAGGGTTTTACAGAGGTTTAATTTCACAGACATGACTAGCTAAATCATTGTCAATTGGGGACTAACTCAACCTCTTACCTTGTTTTCCTCTCTTGGGATACCCATGGGTAGAGTCAGGAGTTCAAACCTTCTACTGATATGGCTGGTTTTTCTGGAAGTCAGGCCCTGTCCTGAGGCCATCTAGGGGACCCCTGAGCAAACTGAGGTATGATTTTTAAATGGCTTGATATATGATACTGGCAGAAGAATAGGCTTGAGGACCAATGGAATAGAACTGAAGACCCAGAAATCAAGGCACAGACCTACGGCCACCTAATCTTTGATAAAGAAGCCTGGCTGGAAGAAAGACACCCTCTTCAACAAATGGTGCTGGCAGAACTGGCTAAACACATGTGGAATTCTCATCCGTCTCTCTGCACCAGAATCAACTCCAAATGGATCAAAGACCTTGAGGTAAGAGCAAATAACCCGAAAATTTTACAGGGAGAAATAGGAGACACACTTGGGCTCCTTGGCACAGGTCAAAATTTTCTTAATAAAGACCCAGAAACACAACAAATCAAGGAAAGTTTGGACAAATGGAACTTCATTAAACTGGAGTTTCTACATGGCAAAGGACATAGCCAGCATGATAAATAAGAAGCCCACAGAATGGGAAAAGATCTTCACTTGCCATACAACAGACAAGGGCCTTATATGTAAAATATACCTACAGCTCAAGAAATGTTCCAAAAACAAATCCTCAAAGAAACAACCATCCCATTAAAAGGTGGGTTAAAGACTTAAAGAGAGGCTTCTCTTAAGAGGAAATAAGCATAGCCAATAGACATATTAAGAAATGCTTGACATCTCTGGCCATAAAGGAAGTGCAAATTGGGTGGGGAGTTTGGCCTAGTGCTAGAGTGCTTGCCTAGCATGCACAAAGACCTGGGTTTGATTCCTCAGTACCACATACATAGAAAAAGCCAGAAATGGTGGCTCAAGTGGTTAAGCGCTAGCCTTGAGGAAAAAGCCCAAGAACAGTGCTCAAGCCCTGAGTTCAAGCCCCAGGACTGGCAAAAAAAAAAAAGAAGTGCAAATTAAAACAACTTTGAGATTTTACCTCACCCCAGTTAGAATGGCCATTATCAAGAAATCTAATAAAAGTTGCTGGCAGGGATGTGGCCAGAAAGGATCCCTACAGCCCTGCTGGTAGGAGTGGAAAGCTGTCCAACAACTCTGGAAAGCAGTATGGAGGTTCCTCAAAAGACTATAAACATAGAGCTCCCCTATGACCCAGCAATCCCATTCCTGGATTCCTGGGCATTAACCCAAAGATCCTGAAACAAAGCCATAATAAACCTACCAGCACAACTATGTTCATTGTAGCATTATTCACCATAACTAAAATGTGGAACCAGCCCAGATGCCCCTCAGTAGATGAATGAATCATGAAGTGGACTGTTTTACACCATGGAATTCTATGCTGCCATCAGAAAGAACAGCATTGCCCCATTTGCAAGGAAATTGAAAGTCTTGGAAAAAATCATATTAAGTGAAGTAAGCCAGACCCAAAGAAACATAGACTCCATGGTTTCCCTCATTTGTAACTATTAGTATACATCTAGGATTCTCCTAGCAGAGGACCATAATAGCTCAAAAGCTAAGTACCTATGTCCATATAGGATGAGGCAAAATGAACTCCAGGATACGGAAACAAGAGGTTTATCTTTGTGATTGTTGTTCTTAATGTACTGTGTGAAGCTATTTCTTTACTCTTCTTTTCCCCTTAAGGTTTATCTCATGTTGTTACTATATATGACTTTGGTACTTGGTATATAGTATATACATTTATTTGTGTATTTGAAAATGGGAAGGTAAGGGGAAAATAAGATGAGTGGGAGGGTGTAGGGGGAGGGAAAGTGGGAGAAAAACATGGGAAGGGGAAACAATGTTTAAGCAGTAATGTGCCCACTACCTGATGAATGTAACTGTAACCCCTCTGTACATCACCTCAACAATAAAATAAAATTAAAAATAGAAAGACTTGTTATAAAAATAAATATACTCCTATTACTAATATTTTTCAAAAAAGTGGCATAGGTTATACACCCTGTACCAGGAACCAAGAATAACAACTCAACATATATATTGTCATGACCAGATTTGAGGAAATATGAAAAATTGATAGATTTGGTATGTGTATATGAGTGATATGTATCAAAAATTGATGGCATAAAAATTTTATCCTTAACAGGTTTCAAATCTCCCCCTAGAGATAGAATAAAAGGCCAATCTAAAGGACATTGTGCTGAAATAGCTTTAGAGCTATTTGTCCTTGAATTATAAGGAAATCAAACTTCACTTCGGGAAAATTAATGATCAGAAACTGTCAGCCAGTCTCAAACGAGTAAATTTGCCAATCTGAAGCCATCAATTACCCTCTAAGTAGGTGATCTCTACTTTAACCAATCAAATATGATTTTTGTCCTTGTTTCCACATATGCTTTATGTATTGGGGACCAACACGTAAATCTTGTCTGCTCAAATAAACCTTTTAACATCTTAATGTGTTAAAATTGCATAAAATTGTCTTTTACCAAGGCCAACTAGGAATTTAGTCCTAGAATATGATTGATCTCTAGCTCCACGCATTTCCTCCCTCAGATGGGTCTATTCCTTTCTGAACAGCATGTATCATCTTCTCATAAATTGTCAGTGTTTGAATATCTATGTCATAGAATTAAAATATGTTCTTGTCTTCCTTTTCTTCCATTTATGAAATCATTATCTTTGGCCAGTCAGGGATCTGCCTTTCTCTTATTTGTAATGAACATGCTGTTTCAACTTTCCTGATCTATGGGTTTTCTGGGATACAGAATTGTAAAAATAAATGGAGATGAGAAGGAGAAAATGGATACAAAGAAGAATACTCCCATTGACCCTAAGGCTTATCATAGGGAGCTGTGGAATATTCATGTGTATGCATATATATGCAACACAACTAGGCTTACTTCTATGTGGGTGTGCACATATGCATACACATACAAGTAAAACTATGAGGTCAATGTGATCAGTGTGTGTATGTGTGTGTGTGTGCGTGCATGTGTGTTGGTACTGGTGTTTGAAGTCAGGGCTTTATGCTTTCCCTTAACTTTTTTTTGTTCCCTTGAGCCACACCTCCACGTCTGGCTTTTGTTGGTTAATTGAAGATAATATCTCTTGCTGGCCTGGCTTCGAACCTGGGTCTTCAGATCTCAGCCTCCTGAATCACTAGGAATTCATCTTGACCCTCAGTCGTACTCAGTGGGTAGTCTGGTTATCCGTAGGCCTTTTATAGGTAATCAATGCACATTGGTAATCATATTTGTTGGGGGTCATTTGACAAAAGCATCAAGACCACATCTCAAAAAACAAACTACAACCTCTTAAAGGTAAAGGCGTCTTGCTTTCCACATGGGTGGGAAGAACTCTGGGTTCTTGAATGGGTTATCTATCTTTCTGCATCTTTGAGGTCAGATTCTGAAGCCGGACCCACTGTACTGAAAGACAAGCACTGTTTTTTACAATGCATGGTCTTAACGGGAGCTCATCTGAGCCTCTTTAACATGAAGTGTTGGAGTTATTTTAGTCTTGTTAGTCTTGGTTTATTTTGGGTAGTAAGAGGAACACTGATCCTTGTGTCTTACATCACTGGTTCTCAATTTTTCTTGCCCCAGTGTGCTTTCCTATACTACATTTGAAAGTTGTCAGACCAGGCCCTGGAGGGAATGAAAATGGGGTCAGAAGTCTCCAGAAAGATCATCACCTTCTCTCCCTCCTAGCCAAAAATTTCACTCATTGGGAGGAGTCAGATAATTGTTTTTGCAAAAGCTGACTTTCACCTCCCATCCTATGTGGAGATTCAGGTTTTAGTAAAAGATTAAGAATGTATATGTCATCCCAGCAAATACATTAAGCCTGCAAGCATAAGTGCTTTGGAAATATGTGAGGAGGAGGGCGAAGTTTAACTTAAAGAAGAGATGGCCTGTGTGGATGTGGTTGCTGTTATCTGTAGCATCTTCTGGAACAGGGAATGGAGGTGTTCTAATGTTGCTGGAAGATGAAATTAGATCTCATGAATGGTTGAAGCTATGAGGAGAATTTTGATCAGGTCAATGGGAAATATTTGTATACATCATGCCTAGCCTTGGCAGGTAAGGAATCTCATTTCCTGCCACTGTATCTCTTGGTCATTTAAGAGGACCATTTGTTTGCACATGGAAGGAAGCCATCACTGGGAGAACATTCATGCTTGTTGTCCTCCTAGAATCACTCCATGTCCTTGGAGCTGACAACACACAGCAGAAAAACCATGGATCTGTTGAACTAATAAGTGACCTAAATGACCAGAATCACTCCAAGAGCAAAGCTGTTATGGTGTGTAGAAATTTTAGTGTTTCTACAGATGACATGAGAGGAAGAAGAGCAAGAATAAACCTTACCTATTAAATTCTTGCCTTGTTATTTTTAGACTTCTTAGGAAGAACTTTAAAAAAAGAAAGAAACAAGTAAAAGCTCTGTCAACAGTGAAAAGCAGACATCTATTCTCACAAATTCTGTACCCACTCTTCACAACAGGAGTTTAATTTGACTTTTATTTTAACAGCCCTGTAATTATTTCCTTTTAAAGAATTCCCAGTTTTGAAAAAAAAAAGTTTTTGTCTCAGAGTGATTAATTGACTCACCCAAGTAAATGGCAAAGCTGCCTAGATCCCGATATCTTGCTCTTGTGTTCATTTTGGCCTTCTAGGTCTGAGAGCAGATGTGGAAACAAGTAGTGGTGTTTGGGGACCTGGGAAGCCCCAGAGGACTCTAGAGGTGCTTTCAGAAAGGCACACCCTTCCAGGGGGCATCTTATTTTTATCTAGAATTGAAAAATGAAACCCCAAGTAATAACGCAACTGCTACTCAAAGCTAGCAGGTTTCATTTCAGATCATCCTGAAAGACAAAGAGACAGAAAGAGAGAAAAGGAGCAGGGGAGGACAGGAAGAAGAAAGGTAGGGAGAGAATGAATCGAAGTACTACTTCTATCCCTCCAATTTCTTTAACCACTTAATACATGATTAAAACCACTTAATTTATCACGGCTTATCCACTTTTGAAAAAATGAATAATAAGAATTGTCTCATCTGATTAAAAGGCTAAAGAAATAAAGCAAAGTATCTATGTACATATTTTCCTAATGGATATATAGAAGTTTTAAGGGCCCTCTCCTCCCCCACTCCGCCCCTTCAAGTAAGAACAGACCTCAGGAAATCATGCTGCTTCTAAGGTTCTCATTTAACTGTGGATCTGTTGGCACTGGAAACCACATGAATTTCTGTGGAAATCTCAGAGTATACTGGGCAGGAACAGCCCCAGGTCTGCTGGGGCAAGGGATTTTGTCTCTTTAGCTTCAGGTTGTTTGTTTATAAAAGAGCTACATCTGGTTAGAAGAGGCTTGTCTTCCTATTACAGTATTGATATCTGGGGCAAGAGACACTGTGCTATATTTTGTAGGGTAGTCAGTGGCCTTTGTTTATTTGCTGCCACTAGCAATGCCATCCCAAGCTATGACAACCAAAAGTGATCCCACATGGTGTCAAAAGTTTCTTGGAATGCACACATCACTCAGTAGAAGCTGGGTTTCCATCCTGAGTGTTTATTGAGGACATCCCGTTGGTAAGGCTCAGGCTGTGCTCCCTAATAGCCTCCTTCATGGAACTTCCAGTGTGGCAGGGAAGGGACATCTTGGCTATTCTGAGACACTGGGACAGGTGTTATCATCAGGCATGTCAGGGGCCACCTATCCCATCCTCCAAACTGATACCTTGGAACTGTACAAGCCCTTGGTGTGTTTTGGTTCATTGGAACCTTGGACAGGTAGTGGTCAACATTTCCATCTAGGAAGAGAGAACTGTTGCCATTCATGTTCCCAAATACATGGGAAAGGTGTGGCCAAATATTAAATGGCCCGATACCAAAGCAGGATTCTCATCACTCTGAAGTGATCTATCTTCCCATCTATCTCTGGGATAATAGCTTGTGTAGAAATCATACAAAGAAAGAGAGTCAGACTTGGTTCCAAATGCCTGTTATGGGTATTATAGACTGTTATGGGATTATAAGGACATTCTAAATGTTGCTTACTCTGCTTTGAGAGGGGAAAGAAAGAGGCACACCCAGAAGGTAGTTTCTTCTCCCCCAAAAGTGAGTTGCTCTGTATGTAATGGCATTAAAACCCAGGATTAGAGAATGGGATATTTAGGTTTATAGTCCCTGATACAAGTCAATTATTTGGACTCTCTAGACCTTTTTTAAAGTATGAAAGTAAAGACAATAGTAATATTTCCTTCCCAAGTCTGTTGTGAGAATTAAATGAGTTTTAAATCGCTCCTATTTTGATTTTTTTAAATAAATTCTGAGACTTCTGGGAATCATTGGATGACTTGTACTGGTGTTGGTTGTTGGATTTAGAACACATTACTTTTGTAATTCCTGTGTTCAGAGGACCAGGTTATTCTCTTCTTGGTACCTTACATCCTCCCACAAGCAATAAGCACAGACTTGGTATTGGCTTAAGTAATGTCTAAAGTGAGGGAAATTGAATAGTCTCTATCTAAGGGGCAGTTGTTTGAACCAGGTTTCTGGAAATCCATCCCAACTTTAAAGGCTCTGGTTCTCATTTGTGCTAGATTCTACAAGTCTTTTAGTGTTTTTGCCTTGTAAAGTATGAAACAGCAGTTTTATTCCCACCATATTTCTCAAATATTAGGTGAAGATTTAGAAGAGATATTTCAGCTTATTGGAAAAGAAAAGCTTTGTAAGCAAGTCATAAGTTAAATCACAACTCTTAAGACTCAGAGATTCACTTTTTCATTTGCCTTAAAGGCTTCTCTCTATTTCCTTTTCTATTCCTTAATTCTTCATGTCCACTTCTATATTTTTTTAGAGCACCTACTTTCCTTAGATACACCCCTGCCTGGAACTGAGTGTCAGTCTATACTGTGCATACATCCTAAAGACCTGTGGTGAGGTTGAGGGTGTATCTCTAGATGAAAATAGATAGGTAGATAGATAGGTAGATAGATAGATAGATAGATAGATAGATAGATAGATAGATAGATACCTTTCAAATCTGAAATCTCTCTTTCCATCTTTTCTCCTCTATTGCTACAGGCAGATCATTTCTGTGGAACGTGGACTTCGTAAACAGATCAAGCCAGTGTTGTCTGCAACTTTCTGAGCTGCCTCTGTCTTACCCTTTTGCATCTTATGATTGCTTAATCCTCTTAGAACCCAGAATAGGGAACTCAGAATTCTCATGGCTGTCAAAGGCAATAAATACACACACGTTCATTCCAAGATAATGCTTTCCTAAAGGCAGGAAAACAGTATCCTTTTGCAGCATTGTGAAGTATTATTGGGGAGATAATTATTGAATACTCTTGTACACAGGCTTTGTGCTAGGTTCTGGGAATAGGAGTAGATAAATCAGTCAAAGTCTTTGTTACAAAAGTATGGATAATTTCTTGAAAGAGACTTTAGTAGGTGATTACAAAAATGCTTGCCAAATTACAGCGGGGTTGGATACCATTGCAATGGCTGTGCAGACCAATATTGAATCATATTGATGTAGGATATTAAGGAATATGACAGTGATCTATTTGCTCCTATATTTGTATTTACCCCAGTTCCACATGACAAACTTGTACCTTGTTTTCTGGTCAGAATCTTTGTGAAAGAAGACATTCAGATTATGGTGTCTAGTTGAAATTTGAGCTGGGATCCCACAAAGAAACAACCATCACAGTGATAGTGCAAGATCTTTGACCTTTAAGCTGAAATACATAGGAGTTATCAGACACTCAGAAGATGGAGGAAAAACTTTGGAAATTAGTGCAGGGTGGCACAGTAAAAATAATGTTCTTGACTTTCTTGACTGAAGAACTGACAACTAGCCAGAATGGTTAGATGGACAGCTTGGTCTGAAGGAAAGGGTAAAGAAGGAAGGGGAAAGCTGAGAATTGAAGCTACCCCTTCCTTAGAGCCATGGAAGGTAATTCAAGTTACAGGAGGTGGGAGCAGTTGCCATCTTCTCTCTTGGGGGCTCGCTGCATATTAATTAGTAATGGGGACATCCTAGAGTGGATGCGAGGTTCTGGATACTGTAAAAATAGAGGTACCAGCCTGTAGATTTACCGACATATAACTAAGACAAGCTGTAAAGATGAGGATGGGGCAATCTCTGGATTTTTACTCATGTGGGTTAAATGCCATGCAAACAAATTCCAGGGCAAATCTCACTAATCATGGTCCTTGTGGTGGATGCCACAATCTGCTCATTATTTTAAATATAGCAATTTCTGGAATATTCCTTAGAAAAATTATGATTTCAGTATTTTAATGTATGTAAATTTATGATTTCTGGAACCATGTCAGAATACTTTGAAGACTATGCCTCTTTGGGAAGTTAAATATCTGTTGCTAATCTTACAATGAACATTTCATTAAGGTGCCCATTTCTGCGAAGACTGTGTATGGACATGTGTGCATATGTGCTTATATATGCACATGTGAGTGTGGGGGTACATAATCTTGCTCACACACACCAAAACATTGATAATTTGAGCAATGATAATATCAGCATTCTTTGATAAGACTCAATGTGCAGTGTCATATCCCATTTTTATTGCACAGATGAAGATCACATATGATGAAATGCTTTATTCCTTGCTGAAGCACATTTTTACTTAACTGAAAAGGATGCTTTTTGCCACTGTGATTTTTTTGGAGAGTGCGGGGCTGGGGTTTGAACTCCGGGTCTTGCATGTGCTAAGTAGGCACTCTACTCCTTGTGCTACCTTAGCGCTCTGCCGCCATGACATTTGTGAGAGTATTGCAAAAGGCATTTGTTCATCCCATCAACAAATATCTAGACATTCATGCCAGACACTTTATTGTATTCATTCTAGGGATATAGAAATCACCGAGCTCTGAAATAAGAACACAAAGAATTTGGTTTTAATTGGGAAAACAACTAAGTTAGGAGACTATGATATAAATTGAGTATGATAAAGAATGTATTGAATTCTTTACCCCTGCCCTTCTCATGCCTGGAACTGACGAGGTGTTTATTACATGGAAATTAGGAGTAGAGAAGAGCAGTAGCAAGACGTCGTCTTTCCCATGGGCATTTGTGCAACGAGTTAAGTTCTTATTGCTTCCACAGGGTGAGCACCAGAGCTTCTGGTGTAGCGATATGCATGTATGCTGTTTCCATAGTTACATAGCCAATCAAACATAGTTATATCAGCCTAATGGGATGATATCATTGAACTGATACACTCTTGTTTTAAAATTGGGATGTGTTTTCTTTCTTTTATAAAACACCAGGAACTATGTAAAAGTCCATTTATATTTTTATTTATGACATTTCTGTACATAAGTCATATGCTAAGCGTTTCCTATAAATGGCTTATTTTTCAACCTTTAAGTTTTTATTATCTCCACTATTAATGTACAGGCAGCTGAAGTAATTCACCAAGTATATAATTAGAAATTAGTAGAGAAAATAGTCAAATCTAGGTTTGTGTTTTTCTAAATCTCATAATTAAAAGCAATCTATGCTGGGTACTGCTGTTTCATACCTATAACCTTACATCTAAATATTGCGATTTGAAATCAGCCTTAGACAGGAAAGTCCATGAGATTCATATACCCAATTAGCCAGCATAAAAATGCAGAAGTGGAGCTAGAAGTCAAGTGGTAGAGTACCAGTCTCAAATGAAACAGCTTAGGGACAGCAACTACCAGGCTCTGAGTTTAAGCCTCAGTATGGACACATACACATACAGACAATTCTGATACACTATCTTTTTTCATATATTTTTATTGTAATTAATAGAAGGGTTACATTATATTTGCCAGATAGAAGGATACACTATCTTATTTGATATGTTTTCATTAGAAAGATTTTGAATTATGTTTAAGTAGTTTTACAAAGGAGTTTCAATTGCACATTTAGCTTTTATCTTATTTGATATCTTGAAGGACTTGAAAGTTGCCATATATTATCTGAATTTCTGGACCCATTTAGATAACACCAAATTGACTTTATAAAATGTATATTTTTAAAGATTTTTGTTTTCAGACATATCATCAGTATCTCTTCATAATGGGCTTCACTTTGTGGTAAATACTAGGGTATAATATTGTAAACAATTCACAAAACAGTTTAAAAATTAGATTAATTTAGAATATGCATTTGGTGAGAAAGAAAAGTCCTTGCTCTGAAAGATCAGGAAAAGCAACAGAAAATGTTAAATCTGGTGTCAGTCTTTACAGAGCCCCTAATTGGGAAAGGATAAAAGCTAAGCATAAAGGAAAGAAAAAAGATTACAACCCATACCCCTTTCCACTTACCTTGGAGCATATGTCTCATGAATGAATAAATCACATGAGCTTGCAAATGGAGTATGGAAGAAAGAGAGAGGGAGGGAGAGAGAGAGAGGGAGGGAGAGAGAGAGAGAGAGAGAGGGAGGGAGGGAGAGAGAGAGAGAGAGAGAGAGAGAGAGAGAGAGAGAGAGAGAGAGAGAGAGAGAGAAAGAGAGAGAGAGAGAGGGGGGGGGGGGAGAGGGAGAGGGAGAGGGAGAGAGAGAGAGATGGGGGAAGAGAAAGGGGAGGGGAGGGAGAAGAAGAGAGAGAGGAGGAGAGAGATGAGTTTGTCTCTCTGTGGGCAATAGCCTCTATTGTTTCCCAGGATCAATATATGGATTTTTCTCTGTGGCACATAAAAGCAGTGGCTTGGAGATGTGAATGTTGACTCAGGCCAAGGATAGCAACTACATAATGAAAGAGCTGCTTGAAGCTCTGTCTTCCAATAGGAAGGCTGTGATTTATCTTGATTCATCCAATCTCAGAGTCTGGAGCAATTGTACACATAGCTCTTTAAACGGTGAGCTTAGCAGAAATTAAAAAAATTAATATTTATGGTGGCACAAGAAAAAAGGGAGAGCATAAGAACAGAAAAAAAATGTGTCTTCAACTTGCCTGATCATATGCTTGAGGCTATGTCACTTAACCTGTTTATAATTTCCTCACAGAGTAACTACATAGCCGAGGAATCTATGTAGTCTTAATGTCTTCTGTAAGATAGGTTGAGATAAGCTGATTTAGAGTGAGTTTGGCCCTAACAGAGGTGTGTGTGTGTGTGTGTGTGTGTGTGTGTGTGTGTGTGTGTGTGTGTGTGTACTGGAGTTTGAACTCGGCATCGAGTCCTTACTTGGCTTTTTTTAACTCAAGGCTCTAGTATTAGAGCCACAGCTCCACTTCCAGCTTATTGCTAATTATTTCATGGACTTTCTTTTGCCCCAGTTGGCTTCAACCCATGATCCTCAGATCTCAGCCTCCTGAGTAGTTAGGATTACAGACATTTACCACCAACATCTGGATGGATCTTTATATGTTCTTGATGTAACATTTCCTTGATTAATACGAAGCGACTTTCCATCTTTCTTTTTGAATAATTTTGGTTTGCAATCTACTTTGCCAGATAGTAGCATAAATATTCTTGTGTGTGTTTGGTCTATATTTGCTTGGAATGTCTTTCCTATTCTTTTTATTTAAACCTGAAATTTTCTTTATCCATGAGGTGTGTTTCATATGGCTCACAAGTAGTTAGACCTTGTTTTTGCCCAATTTAATAGTCTGTGCCGTTCTATTATAGATTCAAGACCATTAGAACTACAAATTATTTTTTAGAGTACGTGTTATCTTTTAGTAGGTGTGCACAGGAGTTGCCATTCAACGAGCAGTTCATGAGTACACTGTATTAACATTCTCACTCTCATCCCTCCAGCCTACCCTTCCCTCACTTTTCTTAATTTTGTAGGCTATGCATTGAATTTTGACTTCGTTTTCCACCCCCTCTTCTTTTCATTCATCTTCATTTTATTTTTCCCTTGATACTGTCCCACTCCTTTTTAGGACATTGCGTGGTTTAAGTTCTTCCCTAAATCTACCATCTTTCAGTTAGTACTTTTGTATACAATTGCTTATCATCCAGTGTATCTACTTCATACTTATAAACT
The DNA here is from genome assembly GCF_031878675.1 of Megascapheus bottae. Classification (NCBI taxonomy): domain Eukaryota; kingdom Metazoa; phylum Chordata; class Mammalia; order Rodentia; family Geomyidae; genus Megascapheus; species Megascapheus bottae. Next base: position 57,689,821 of record NC_143517.1, read on the forward strand.
AATGCTCTCACATCAGTCTTACTATGAATTTTTCAGGTCCTCTCATTTAATGATACACTAACATTCTTTCTAATGGATAATTATTTAAAAATATGTGTGTGTATATATATATGTGTGTGTACATTATATAGAAATTTCTATAGTTTTTGTTTTGTTTTGTAGTGTTTGTGCTTTCCTAATTTATTTGCTTATCTACTCATCTCAAGAGGGCTATCATTTCTTGTATTGTCATAGTTGTACTCACCTTTTTTCAGTGTATAGCGTTTCTTTAAGTAACTTGTGAAGTACTCGCTTGGTAGGAATAAATTCTTTAATTTGTCTTTGAGAAGATTTTTATTTTTTCTTTTTTCAAAGTTTTTTTATTGTAATGTATAGAGTTGTTACAGTTATATTCACCAGATAGAAGGTGTATTACTTCTCACATATTGATGCCCATTCTTTTTGCCCCCATTTCCTTCCCCCTACCTCCTCACAATCATCTTGTTTTACCACCTTCCCTTTTCTATTTCAAATAAACAAATAAACATAGATGCAAGATTCATATTTTTATTTCTTTAGTTATGAATAATGATGTTTCTGGTTAACTTATTTTGGCAGCGACTGCTCATTAGGGCTAGAAATGCATCATGGCTTTAAGAGTTTCCTTGATAATTTCCTGTTATTCAGATAGATTTGCTTTTATATGTGACTCCATGGTTCTCTATTACAGCTTTCAATATATTTTCCTTTTTCTTTATGCTTAATGTTTCAATATGACATGGAATGTTCATTTTGTACTTTTATCTGTGTAATGCGATGTATGCCCATCTCTTGTGAAATTTTCTTCTATTATTTTGTTGATGTTTTCCCTATGCTTTTATTTGCCCCTGTTCTCTCTTGTAGGCCCATAATTTATAAGTTTGGTCTTTCAGTAATGACAGCCTCTTACATGCTACATTTACATTTTCTTACTTTTTTTCTCACTATTATCTGGATATCATTATTTATATAACTTGTTTGCATACCCTTACTGATGTTCTGTTTATACCCAATTCAGTCTCTGAGCAGTGATTTCAATTGAGTTTTTAGAACTTCAATTTCCATCCTCACCCCTTTTCCCACCCTAGATTTCTCTACCTTTGTTGGGCACTTGCATAACTAGCTTTGTGTTCTTTATTTTGCTGTTTTTGTTTTTATTTTCTTGGAATATATCGATGCATTTAGTCATGTTACATTTAACTTTGTTCATCATTGTTTTGACTGTTCTTTTGAATTCCTTTTCTGAGATTTCACCCACTTACTGATATTGGAGTCTGTTTCTGTGGAAGTGTTGTTTGGAAGAGTCATAATGGCGTGTTTGTTTCATACTTTCTCTGTTTCTGCATTGATATTGGTGCATCTGAGGCCAAGTTAATTGTTGGAAATTAATTATCTGTAGCTTTTTCAAATGGATGCACTCTCAATATTCTGTCAGAACTGAGCATTGGCAGGCCTGATGTGCAGTTTCGCACATCGGTGGCACACCAGCTGCCCATATGCTCATGTCCCTGGTACAATCCCAAACATAACTCAGAGAGAAGAAAAATAGGAGTCTTTTGCAGTTTCTGGTGTTTCATTAGTTCTGTGTGCAGACTGAGGACAGGGTCAGTTACATGTCAGTTGTCTGACTCATTGCTAATTTTGCTTTAAATTTTCCCTTCTTTGTGGATAGCCAGTGATGAGGAATTGGCCCCACACTGACCACAAACTAACCCTGTTAAAACAAATGGCTAAAAGATTAACTCTTCGCCTTTCTCTAAAGCAAACAACCCCATTCCCTGGATAATCTGCTTGTCACATCCTGAGTTCTCACACCCCAGGTCATTGTAGAAGCACAGCTCTAAGACTAGGGTAGTGCTACCTCTACCTCTCAGCTATGTAAAGGTTGTTGTGGTGCAATAATAAAAGCTCAGAGCCAAGGTTTCTACACTAAGTGGTTTTCTGAACCTCCTCCTATCACAGCATGGTTAACTACTGGCCAGGGCTTGAAAACATCAAGACTCCTAAAATTTTTATCTCTTTTCCAGTCAGTAATTGAGTATTCTGTTTTCTCTCCTAGCACTCTGAAGCATTCAGAACATATCTCCAGGCTTGGGTAGTTACTTCCCATAGAGGCACAGTTAGAGTGGTGTGTAGACGATATCACACAATGGCATGCAGAACAAATCTGAACCTGCCCACTTACAGGCTCAGAGATCCTTGTTGTTAGGAAAGAAACTCAGTCACAAAGCTTAGGAATAAAGAAAGACTAGAATGTGAACTCAATAGACTAATAGACTTCTTAGGGGTGGGGAGAGGGCAAGAGTAAAAGCCCGAAAGTGATTCCAGAGTCTTCCAGCCAAACTGAGAGATAATGGAGTGCTCTCTTACAACCTCATATGGGGGGAGAAGGGGAAGGAAGCACTTCGTGTGAGTTCTAGGAAAGCCTTATCTTGAGCCACAGATTAGGAATTGTCAGTAGAAGTCCCACCGCAAAGGTTCCACAGCAGATTTGATCAAGAGTCTCAGGGTCAGTTGACCTTGGTGTCATTCCACTCTACAAACTGGATTTAAGGATTGCAGGAAGTGTGGGGCTGTCAATCTGTCACCATGGCCACTTGATTTACCTTTGGCATATATCTTCAGTTGCCCCTCTTCTTTCTTGGTCTGGAGACAAATTGTTTCCATTTTATCTCTGAGGTCTTTCATTTTTCTCTGCTCTTCAGCTGTCTTGCTTCCCTTTCAGATTCCCTGATGTTTTCCCTCTATTTCTTCTGAATATCTACTCTTTTGTTATCTTGACTGTTCTCATTCATGAAGTCAAATAGAGAGTGTGTCTAGTCTGCCATCTTGTCCAGTTTTCCATGATTTAGTTCAATCATCGTCGTAATCATCGTCGTCGTCGTCGTCGTCGTCATCATCATCATCATCATCATCATCATCATCTCCAAGGTAGGTTTCTGAGCCTTTAGGTCATGTTGTCAAGCAAATTAGGATCAAACACAGAAAGCTATTGAACTTTATCTTTCTCTCTTCTGGGTACTGGGGCTTGAACTCTGGGCTGGGTGCTGTCCCTGAGCCGCTTTTTGCTCAAGGCAAGAGCTCTATCCTTGAGCCAAAGTGTCACTTCCAGCTTGTTTGAATAGTTTATTGGAGATAAGCATCTCATGGACTTTTCTTCCTGGGCTGGTTTTGAACCATTATCCTCAGATCTCAGCCTCGTGAGTATCTAGGATTATATGCATGAGCCACCAGTACTGTTTGAACTTTATCTTGATCTAATAAAAATATGTAAATGTGTGTATGGTTTCCTTGGAAAAGCCAGGCTGAATAGAGTTTCATTCCAGAAAAAAGTCTCCAAATCTTTTCTCAGTATTTCAAACAGTACTATTTGCATACCCTTTAAAGTGCATGATTCAGTGGCTTTTAGTATGTATATGTATAAGTATGTGTGTGTGTATGTGTGTGTGTGTGTACAGAGTTGTGCAGTCATCACCATAATCAGTTCTAGAACATTTTCACCATCTCAGAAAGAAACCCATATCCTTTAGCTATGACTCCCCAAGCTCTCTTTTCACAGCTTTTGAGGCATTGTTTCTGATAATTTTTAAAAGACATTTCTATTTCTGTACCTCCCCAGAGTTTTCAAAGCAACTATATTATAGTACTTATCACATTGAAGGGCCATTACTTGTTACCTTTTTGTCTCTCCAATGAATATGTGACTTACTCAAAGCAGAATATTTCATTTTATTAAAATTTATATATACGTTTCCCCATCTAATGCATCTTGGGGTTCAAAATAGGGAAAGAAGTATAGAATGAAAGAAGAAAGGGAGGAATGAAAGAAGAAGAGTTCAAGATAATCTTCAATATATTTTTGGCTCAGACTGAAGATATTGTACATAGAATTTATTTCCCCAAGATACTTTGGCAATACTCATCAAACAAAACACATTTTCAAAGAAAACAAAAATACCGAATTGTGAACAGAAATTTTGAATCAGCACTATCTTGAAGGCTGTGAGATATTTCCTTCAGCATTTTTGCAGGATTCTCTGCCTAGATCATCATTCTTTCCTTGTGTCTGTTAAGATATCTTTTTTGGCTACTATCACAGAGAAACTCAAAAGCACTTTGAGTCAGAAATTTATTTTTCTCTGACACATCAATTGCGATGCAGATGGGTTTGGACTGATAAAGAAGAATTACTTGGTGGGACCATCTTCGCTTATTGTGTGCTTTGTCATTTTTCAGGGTTTCACCTTCAATTGTACCATGCAGGATGATGTTTATGCATATTCCATCTACTTAAGAAAACAAATCTGGAAGTCACACATATCTGTATCGTTAATATTCATTGACTGTATTAATTTTTTGGCCATATCTAGCTGCATAGTGTCTGTAAAGCAGACTGTTTGAGGTACCCTTGTCTCTATGAGTTGAGCTTTAGTTTCCCTTTCTGAAGGAAGAGGGTGAGTGGCTGGGGGGAGAGGACAGGTGTTAAAGACATCTAGCTGTGAATCTGACATTGCTTTCATTATAGGCAATAGAAACTTGGATTCTTGTTCATTTTTTTTGAATTTCAGTTTTGTGTATTAATAAATAATGAGGCTTTAGACTTTTAAATACGTTTTTCTATACTCTCCACATTTAGGTAAGTTCGATGATATTTAAAAGAAAATGGAACCTCCATAGCTTTTTTCCCCCTTTCTTTGTAATTGCAAATGCATTTCTCCTACATTATGAACATTGTGAATTTGGGTGAGCTAGTCTGGAGACATTTGTCTACTGTCTATTGTTTCTGTGGGAAAACATGTTTGAATTGCTAAGATTATCTAACCTGAAAATGTACTTTCAGAATTCAACCCATCTGAAAGTTGGGAAGTGCCAAATGCACTGAGTTTGCACACATGACACAGCAGCTGAAAGTGACTGGGACATTTCCCTGCTTTCTCAGTAGCACCTTATGCAACACTCAGCAGCTTCATGCTCAGCCAAGATGAGCTGTGCTATCATTCCTTCCTGTCTCCATATGTTTGTTAGGCATACAATTCTCGGCTTGTCTTCTCCCCCCCCCCCATTATTTAGCTCCTAATTGACTGTTTGGTGGGGGAAATAGTAGCTGGACCAAAGAAAGAAGACTAGGTGCAGATATCTTAAGGTGCTTGGGTGATGGACTAGATGAAGGCTTCAGAGTCCACAAATTTAATTTTTTTTACCAAAAGTATAGAAAAACATTCATTCGATATTTATTAGGTTGTCATATGTCAAATAAACATATGGAGCAAAACTTACAGTGTTCTGCAGCCACTGAACATTTTACCATGCTGTTTTTATTTTACTTTGAACTACTTCACCTTAAAAATGCCTTGGTGAGGGACTGGGAGTTTGGCCTAGTGGTAGAGTGCTTGCCTAGCATGCTTGAGGACCCAGGTTTGATTCCTCAGTACAGAGAAAAAAGCCAGAAGTGGTGCTGTGGCCCAAGTGGTAGAGTGTTAGCCTTGGGAAAGCCTGAGGACAGCTCTCAGGCACCAAGTTCAAGCCCCAGGCCTGACAAAACAAATTTAAATATGTCTGGGTAAAAAAGACTGGTGATCCTTCCTTCCTTCCTTCCCCAACTCAATTAGAAGGGTCTGTTGTATAGATTCTCAAACTAACACCAGATTTTCTAGAAATATATAGATTATCTGATCTCTCTCTCTCTCTCTCTCTCTCTCTCTCTCTCTCTCTCTCTCTCTCTCTCTCTCTCTATCTCTATCTCTATCTCTTTCTCTCTCATTTGTTTTCTCTTCTGCTGATCCTGGGGCTTGATGACTCAGGACCTGGGTAATTTTCCTGAACTTCCTTTTTTGCTCAAGACTAATGCTCTACGATTTGACGCTCTGCCATCTTTTTTACACAAATTTAATTTTAACAAACAGCATCCTGGTTGATTGTCTTTCTTGCCAGCAGTAAAATTTCTTTCCTATTTTCTTTTGTTCTTTTCTTTCTTTCTTTCTGAATAACACAAAGTATTTAATTCATGCCATTAAAATAGCTACTTATGAGGTAGTTTAGTGCAGAGCTTTGGATAAACTTATCAAAAGAGGTTTTATAATGCTTTTAAATATCCTTTCCCCCTCAGGACTGCCATAAACGTATGATTAACCTGTGATGGGATAGTGCAGCACTGATTGTAGGACTTCATTCCTACTTCTATTTCAATCAAAGCAGAACATTCTCTCCCAGGCATTCCACAAATATTTGTTGTATTCTTCATTACTAGAATATTTAAATACGATATCAGGTCTGAGGAAAGAGATGTTGACATAGACAGTGCCAAACCACACTCTTAAGGATGCCCACTCTCTTGTGGAGAAGATAGGTAGTAAATGGTTTTAACCAGGTGGGAGAAGAGGTATATTTGAGAGACTGAAGGTGTTGTGTGATGTTTGTATGGTAGTTGTCTCAGAGTCATAAAAGGGCTCCTTAAGGAGAATGAAGAGAAGTCAACTTCCTGCCCATGCAGAAAAAAAGCTATGGCATGTTTTATTTAGGTGAGTATATCTATAAGGAAGTCGAATGGAAGGATATTGAAAGCTATTAACCTAGAACTTACTTTGGCTACATTACTGGCGTAGAACTTGATACATAAATGGCAGTAGGTAGTTTCCCGCAGTATTAATGATAACAGGAAATTTTTTTCTGCTTATTATAAGTGGTAATGACCCAATACATATTCTTCTTCCACATAAGACTAATGCTTCTTAACATCCAGTAGAGGCAGCTTAGATGGTCAGAGGTTAAAAGAATTATTTTAAGGTTAAGAAAGAAGCAATGAAGGGCCTGGAGTTTGGCCGAGTGTTAGAGTGCTTGCCTAGCATGCGCAAAGACCGAGGTTTGATTCCTCAGTACCACATACCTAGAAAAAAGCTGGAAATGGTGTCGTGGCTCAAGTCATAAAGCTCTAGCCTTGAAAGAAGTCCAAGGACAGTGGTCAGGCCCTGAGTTCAATGCCCACAACTGGCAAAAAAAAAAAAAGAAAGAAGCAATGAAATCAGTCACTGGTGGTTCACAATTTTAATTCTAGCTACTCAGGAGGCTGAGATCTGAGGATTCAAATTCAAAGCCAGCCTGAGCAGAAAAGTCTATGATGCTGTTATTGACAATTATCCAACAAAAAGCCAGCAGAACTGTCTGAACTTTAAATGTTGTACCAACATATGCCAATGAGTTAAAATGTCTAAGTATGTCCAGGCACAGGGCTCATATCTGTAATCCTAGTTACTGGGAATCAAAGTTCAAAGTCAGCCCGGCACAAAAGGACCTGAGACGTTTCGCTCCAATTAACTTCTAGAAAACCGAAAGTGATGCTGTGGCTCAAGGGTAGGGAGGCAGACTTGAGCTGAAGAATTCAAGGACAAGCCCCATGATTAACACACACACACACACACACACACACACACACACACACACACACGCAAGTGTAAGTATCATACATATAAAATGACACCTAATGCTCTCTTTGATCCAAAATACACTGCATCTAAAACTTCTAAATGTTCCATTATACATGAAACTTTTGGCATTTCTGCGTTTCAGTACCAAGCAGATGGAAAAGCACCTTGCCATTTAAGCAGCTCTGATATTTAAAACACTGTTCACATCTACTTACCTCAACTAAGTGAATATCATTGTATATATGAGATGCACTTGAATATTAAGAAGTGAGACTATTTGAAGTCACTAGCAATTCAATGTAACTTGAAAAGATCAAAAGTTTCGATTTGTCTCACTGCTACATACCCATTAGCTTACCTAACCAAAGATTTAAAATTTGACCCACAGTAAAAGTTGATATGTATTGCGACATGTATATAGATGTTAAATTAATTATTGCTGTTTCTTTTAAAAATTAAATGCATTTTATTATGCATTTTAAATATTTCTTCAAATATTTAAGCCTTCTAGCACACAGTTTAAGAGAACACAACTAAACTGGTGTTCCCTAAATTAAAATTGTTAATGATGCTAGCCTTTTGCACCCTTATACTTAGGTATGTCTAATTGTGATAAGGAGAGCTTGATAATGTGTCTGTCATAACAATGTCCAACATGCTTATTGTCCTAAAATGCTGTATGCAATAGAAATAGCTAGACTTCTCAATAAACTTCTAAGCTACTATTTGAAAATCTGAACCATAGAAGTCCTAAGTTATTTTGTCATTCTTAGTCTGGGTCTTTCTATATCGTCTTCAACCAATCTTTGGAGAATAATTTTAGTAAGTACATGTTTGTTAAATGAGTTAGATTAAAAATATTTGCATTTGTTGATTGTACTTATATTTTTCTTACAAAATTCTGCAAACATATAGCTTCCTTAACAATTATTGTGAAGGTATTGTAGAGAG